>NC_056603.1:37136726-37436726 GCF_018340385.1 Cyprinus carpio
TGAAGGGTGATGTTCGATGCGAGTGAAGTACAAAGCCTATTTCATATTAAATTATATTTTAGCATCCAGATACGTCGCGAATATGAAAACATTTGGATGTGTGCTGAATGAGAGAGGTAGGCATCAGTTTCACTTAATTTATAGGCACAGTTTAAAATTTATAGGCACACACCCCTCCCCCCAAAAATGAGAACCAATCATAATTTTGTGTGAGCTATGAATAAAATATAAGAATTAAAGAATTCATATTTTCTCATTTTATTTGTATTGTCTTGTTATTTTAGTGGGTAGAATAAGTACATTTTGGGATAAATTATTTTCAATTATATTTAAGCCCCATATCCTTGAGAGTCGCAACTCATGATTCTCAACTTGTCGTAATAGATGAGAGGACTCTCTTTTCGTTACTCTCCCGCTTTAGCAAGTTAACTGAATAATGGAAATGTGTCTCTTTTTTTAAATAAAACCGCTAGATACTATTGTAAAAATGTGGCGGACTGATCACTGCTGGCTGAACTGGACAGGCGATTTTCACATGAAGTGATGGCCTTGAGTGTGGCGTGTGATGCAGTATTCAGTTGTGAGTAAAATGGCATCAGTCCTCTACTAAGCATGTACGCAAGCCTTAAGATTCACCCTCAGCTTGTGACAGTAGAAATGGATCTTTTGAAATTTGAAGAGTACGGAAGGACAAATATCCAAACTTTTTCAGACTACACTCGTAAATATAAAGGGGCTTCACGATGCCATAGAAGAACCTTTTTGTCTGAATGGTTTCATAAAGAACCTATAACATTTGAAGAACATTTCTGTTTCACAAAAGGTTCTTTGTGGCGAAAGAAGGTTCTTCAGATTACAAAAAGGTAAGAAAGAGATGGTTCTTTAAAGAACCTATGACTGAATGTTGGGCCCTATGAAATCCGTTTTATTTTTTCCCTAATTTCGTTTTATTTTTTCCCAAATTCATTTTTTTCCTTTTTGATTTTTCTCTATTTCTTTTTAATGGTTAAATTAAATTTTATTAATCAAAAAGCATGTCTAATTAATTAAAATCATGAAACTTATACATTTTCACATCAATTATTTAAAATTATTAAAAGTATAACAAATATTACGTTTAGGCCCGCATAAAATGTTTTATTTTTTTATCACCATATGGTTTATTGTTACCTAATTCTGTGTTTTAGCATGTCTAATTATTTAAATGCATAAAAACAACTTAATTTATTCAATTTGTTCTTAAAATAGCCTTTTTTCCCCTCAGAAATTGTGTTGTGTATTTAAATTTTTCTGGTTATCAAATGAAGGCATAAAACGTTAATTTAATTTATCTTGATTTTATTGAAAATTAAGCAAACTTAAACAAACTGACGCTAGTTTTACTCAAATCAAACAGTCAAATGCTCATGAAGTGACTCTCAGGGCAGTTCTGGAGATGTTCTTCATGTATTTACGTCCTCATTTAGAGACACGGCAGACGCTGAAATCACCGCGAGCGTCACACGCGCTTCCATATGTGTGTAATAAATGAAGCTGCGCTTCTGGGCCATTCATTAACAGAGACACGCAGAACATGCAGGATTCATATTTAAATCAACTTTCCAGCTTAATATTTACAGATACTAGTCCATATCGCGATTTGGTTTATGTGTAATGACCTACATTTGATTAATTCATTCAAAATTTGACAAATTCCGTGACATTCCACATTAAACTGTAAATTCCATTTTTATGACTGGATTCTGCGATTCCGTCCACGTTTTCTGCATCGCGGCCTTATTAATCCGTATATATCTTTTTTTTGACTGTATTTTGCGTTTTTGTGAATGTTTTCTGCATCGCGGAACCTTTTGAAGCACCTTATTTTGAAGAGTGTACTGCAGCCTGCCCTTTGGTTTCTCAGTTATGAGGAGAATAAGAAACTAGCTTGAATCTTCAGTTTTTCTGCATCGCGGCACAGGACAGATTCTCAGATCTTTTCTACCACACATAGAGAACGATTTGACTGAAAATATTAGTGATAATATTAGTGCAAGAAAGAAATCATCTATGCAATTCGGAAAAAGAGGCGGCTTTTAGGTTTGTTTTTAGGTAAGCATTAGGTATGTTTTTTTTTTTTTAATCTTTATACAGCAGTCATTGTTAATTCTAAATGTATTTTAATGTAGAATATATGTAATATATGAAATGCAGAACATATAAAAAAGTACTCCTGGCTCGTCTTCCAGTGGGTGCCCCCCCCCCCCCCCCACACACACACATAAAAGTGAACCTCGTCTATGAATTAATTTGTTTTTGGCTTGACATTTATATAGCCTAAATGCTTTAAATCACCTTAACTTAAGAGGATTTGTTGTGGAGAGAAGGGAACTTTAGCTGTGTTTATAATGTTTGTAAACATTTTGCTTTACCGGCATTTTAGCCTACATTATTTCTGAATGTAATCATAAAATGCGATTTGCTTACACTGTAATAATAAAAATAAAATAAAATAAAAATAAGTGTGATTTTAACTAAAATTTTGTAAAAACGTTACAGAAAAAAACGGTTAATAGGTTAACAGTCAGTTCCCGTACTATATACAGGGAAAAACTGTATTACCTGACACCTGCATTATTATGGTGGTTCTCAGTATGTTAAAGGTAAAAAAACAGATTTTAATAGCAGTGTGCGTTGTTGAATTTACTGGTTTACATTCAAATTTTCTTGTTTGTAAATTACAGTTTTTGGCCGTAAATGTGTTTACAGTTTTTCTGTATTTTTTATAAAAATTATTTTGTAACAACTATAGATTTTTTTTTACAGTGTAGCCTATGTTTTTTTCCTCTCAAAACCCAATTTTATATGAGTAGCATTGTTTAACAATGCAGCAAACATTTTTAAATATCTTGAAAAAATAGTTTAATGTCTTTAAAGCGTTAACAGTTTTTCTCTTTTGTTTAGTAGGCTACATTTGGCCAAAATCTAGAAAAGATGATGCTGTATTAGCTATGATTAAACACAGCGGGTTAAGATACCAGATCTTCAGTTTATTTCTTTTTTTCTTTTTTGAGTAAAGAAAACACTGTACTTTATTATTATAGGCAAAGAAAAAGTAAAAAAAAAAAAAAAAAAATGTTATTAAGTGGTTTCGGAACGATAATAATACATGAGGAACGCAGGAAGAGAAACGATAATATATTGATTCTGCTCTGAGTGAACCGATTGAATTTTTTTTTTTTTTCAAGCCCTGATTTTAAACCTAGATTTGAAAAATAGAATTTTAGAAATACATGTAAATATGTTGCTGCTAAATAGTGACATAAACTATGGTTTAATTTTTGCTCTGTGTGCTTTTTTAAGACAGATCTTAATAATCTGAATTTGCAAACTCAGGCTTTAGATTATCAGTAAATGATGGAGAAAGACATTCTTTAATGTGTTAACTTGTAAATCAATTCCAGATGCTTCTTCCAACAAATGTAAAGTGATCTGCTGGCTTTTGATGGCAGAATTTAATTATAATCAAAGCATAAGTATAAAATATCAATATAGAAGGAAACGATCACTAAATATTTGGCACCTGAGTCACTTGCCATTCTTTTTTAGGTACTCGCGAATGTTACATTAGCTGGGCCACCTTTTTGTGACTTGAGCTAAAGAAGCTAAATTTGTGACTTTAATATTGTCAGATTTTATCTCAATGCATTAAAACCGAATGCACTGCATTTTGAAATGCACATAGACACATTTCAGCATATACAAAATGAGAGGTTAATCATGTTAACTGCAGAAAATCATGCTATTAATTGGGATTATTTTAATCTATTAGCCCTAGTTGTTATTTGGAAAAGGTGCTTTGTCTATTGAGATGCAGATCAAAACAGTTAAGCTGCCCCTTATAAGAAGACAGTGGCCGGTTGGCAGGGGGCGGCAGCCCTCGTTAGTTCAAGTTAGAAGGCCAGCTGATGCCTGTTTCCTTGTGTGGTAATGTGATATTTATATGCTGAAAAGCCTTCCTCAAGTGGGAGAGATGCCCAGAGTGGCTGAACTGGATCTGAGCCAAAGCAAGACAGTTCTTTTTCTCTCTCACGCTATCTTATTCTCTCTTTCTCACTCTCTCTCTCTCTCTCTATTGCCCTACCTATCCTCCCCCCGCAGACATTGTTTTTCCCTGTCAGTATAGAGAGTAAGGATGTGGTTGTTAGGAATTCAATTTCTCCAGTAGCTGCCTTCATTATCTATTGTGAGAAGAGGTGCTTTGAAGCCCTCTCCCTCTCTCAGTGCTGGGCGTTTTGCCGTGCTGGAGAGGTCAGAGTGTATGTGACTGTGCAGCACTGTGTAGAATGTGGCCAGTGGAGTCTGAACATACTGAATTACAAGCTCAGACAGGCTTATGACTACAGCACTCTTCTGTAGGGATGGGAAATGTTTGGGTACTTAATGATCCTTATTCTGATTCCTATTAACATTTGTAGTCTCTCAGTGTTTCTGTTAATAGTTCCTTTATGGAAGAACTTTTTTTTTTTTTTTGGAAATTAGAAAGGCTTATTTTAAAATATTTGGAAATTAAATGTTCACCCAAAAATGAAATTGCTATGGTTTTTTTGTATGTTTTATTTTTAATTATTTATCTGTGTAATACAAATTCATATATTTGGAAATTAATATATTTGTTTGAGCAGCCCAACTGGACCTGATGTAAATTTGGCTCAACTGATAGTGTTTTTGTCCAAATAATGGACATGGGGAGTATTTCAGTTTTTTCAGTGTAATTGTTTTGTTTAGTGGAGGGTTAGGCAACGTCGGTCCTGGAGTGCCGATGTCCTGCAGAGTTTAGCTCCAACCCTGAAAAAAACCCCTCACTTGTCTGTAGCCTTAGTAATCCTGAAGACCTTGATTAGCTTGTTCAGGTGTGTTTGATTGGGGTTAGAGCTAAACTCTGCAGGACATTGGCACTCCAGGACCGACGTTGCCTACCCCTGGTTTGGTGGTACAAATTAGGGCTGGTAAGTGATAAATTTTTTTTTATCAAATTAATTACAAATTAATCGTACATCAAATTTGACTGAGAAATTACTCCCAAAAGATAATTTAAAGGAATTTTTGTGTAAAGCATCAAATAGACATTACAAAAAGTAGCTTCAGCAAGAAACATTTTGTTGCTCATGTGCTCTTTTGAGTAAATGGTGTCACAATTGTCATTTTTGGGTGGGTGGACTATACCTTTAATAATTTATTTTATTAATTTGATTATTATAACAAAGGAAATATGAAATTATTTATTTTATAAAATGATACTCTAAATAATAAACTAAAACTGCCAGTAGGTGGTGTTAAATGTCTTTGATTAAGTCATGAAGTCATTTATTAATTCATTTGATTTGTTTAAATGGCTGATTCATTCAAGAGTGAAGTAAATTATTTTTTATTGCATGGTCCATTGAATAATTAGGCTTGTTCGACCATCACCATCAGTCCGATCGGTGTGTGACATCAAAGTACCGCAAGATCTATAGAGAGCGGATGGCTCCTTATGCTTTTGAATCGCTCTCACGGTACTTTTGATGTCAGTCTGTGCAGCGCCGCTTCAAATCCAATGTGCCAAATGGTTCACCCAATTCGTTCAAAACGTGTATTAATTAAAATGTCGCTGTGTGTTGCTAGGAGACAAACAGTTCTGCTTTGTCTTTATATTTTCATTGGCAAAATTGAGCAAAACAGAAAAAATGTGTCTAAAATAACAGTATTAAATTCTTACTTACTAAACTGTTGTATAAGATCATTATCACATTTGCACTCGTGTGATATTTCACTTAGCCTATTGCTTGTGTGAAATTGCTTATGATGTAAATATGAGACAAAATCTCAAACGGGCATTTTTGCCCCATATCTTGAAATGTAGGGACATTCTAACTACGTTCTCTATGCTCCATCATGCAGTGAGTTGTTGTGAGTTGTCCTGCCTCATATTTGTCATCAGTCAACTTTATGACATGTCAGATGACCCACATTGGTCTGAGGTGAGGCAAGTGCGTTAAATGCATTAATAATTTTAATGCGTTATTTTTCACCGTAATTAATCTAATTAATGCGTTAAATTATCAGCCCTAGTACAAATATTTCATGCTATTTATGTAGAAATGGTAAATTCATGTTTAAAAATGTTAAGTGCTGTCAATCGATAAAAAATTGGTTGATCACATGGTTAATCACATATTAATATAATATATTTGTATTGTCATAATTTTACATTGAATCTCCAAGTTAATGTAGAAACAACATAAAGATGGCATATTTAAAATGTGTTTAATGGCATTCTATTACTAAGTACCTTATTATTAAAGGGTTAGTTCACCCAAAAATGAAAATTAGCCTGTGTTTTACTTACTCTCGAGGCATCCTAGGTGTATATGACTTTCTTCTTTCAGACAAATCCAATTGGAGTTATATTAAAAATTGTCCTGGCTATTCCAAGCGTTATCATTGCAGTCGGCAGGTGTTTCTGTTAAACAGTCCAAAAGACGTCAAATAAAGTGCACGCATACATAATAAAATGTGCCTTAGACGACTTCAAGTCAAGTTGAGATTTATTGTCATTCCACTACATGTGTGGACATACAATGGAACGAAATGTCATAAAGGGGGTGAAAATAAAGCCTCCTGTAGCAAATCCATGAGTTTTCGTAAGAAAAATATCCATATTTCAAACGTAGTAAACACTTTTCTCTCACTTCATCTAACTGTCATAAACGGAAGCCATTCCAGCGGATGACGCAATACGTAGCGTGTAGCGTGATTAGTGATGAACACGGAGAGAGAACAAAAAGCTATTCACCAATTAGAAGCACAAAATGAGGATTTGTAAAGAAAAAATGTTGGAGAATTTTGATATAAGCCAAGTGGAGAATGGTTTTTCTTTGCTAAAGGAAACTTTCCTTCTTTTGCTTCTGTAAACAAACTCGCGAGACTAGCTTATCTCAGAGGTGCGCGTGCTGTGCATACTTCCTTCATCATCCCCCGAAACGGCTTCCACTTTAATTAACCCTTTAATGCAGGCCAGCATGATTGATGCCAATACTGTAATACTGTTACTGATTTCTCTATTAAATGCATTTTTCCCTTTTAGCCATTAATTATAGCCATTCAACATTACAGTATAATTTAAAGGTGACATATCATGAAAATCTGACTTTTCCTGGTTTCAGGTGCTATAATCATGTCCCCGGTGCATCTACCAACCAAGGAAATGTAAAAAAAAGATTAACTCAGTAACTTTGTTTTGGTAAGCCTTTTTCTGCAAGTGTCTTAAAAAATTAGCACGTCTAATTTCGCTCCCCTAATGACGTTGCAAAGGGATCTCACTATAAAATTACCACCCGTTAATCTGTTAGTTTCCACCCACGGCACCGTCAATTTGATTTCATAAGTGACAACGGTATACCAGTTCTAATGCCATGGTGAATGTTTGAGCAAAACATGTTAACTGTTCTGCCTTTGGCTGCACTGACAAGCACAGAACAGTATTTAGGGTCCCAGCCTCAGAGGAGACAAGAAAGCAGTGGATTTATTGATTTATTTACTGTATATTATGCTGCTGCCACACAGATCTAATATAAAAATGTGATTTCTTTCCCAGCTGCTTACCTTCACAGACATAACCGACTGTTTTTGTAACACGTGTTTTTAATGTAAACTTATGTGTGAATGAGAACTAAGTTTAGTACTCACATGCCCTGTAACAACCGCTTTCTGTCCATGTGCTTCGGATGTGTGCGTTTAGAAAACGTATATCAGAAGTTTAAACTAATGTGTCTTAAAACGCATGATTGCAGCGCATTAAACATGATAATCTAAAGCAAACAGATATTTTTTAGCAGGTACGAGCTGTAATGGCGCAGCTCTATTCTGGAAAAGGGGGCAGGGAGCAGCAGCTCATTTGCATTTAAAGAGACATGCACAAAAACAACCTGTTTCTGCTTCCACTCAAAATAGGCATTTTCAAAATGATATAATAAACTTTTTTGTTTTGCTCTTTGTTTTGCATCAGTGACACAGACAGCAGCAGGTATCACTTTAAAAGCTGTGCTGTCTTTTTAAAATCTGATGCACAGGACGCAGACTTGACAAACATCCAGTTGTCTCTAGGGCTGTCCTCGACTAAGGATTTTTCTGGTCGACTAGTAGTCATTAATTTGAAGCATTAGTCGACTAATTTACGTTTATTAATAAACCATTTAAATCATTATAATGAGCCTTTAATTGCCTACATAGGTTAATAAGCACTTAAGTACATGCATAAAGCTTGCCACAGCGCACCGACTGAAGTAATGATTATGTATGTGTCAGGGGAAACCAGTAAGGAGACTGCATTAACATTTTAATAATTTGATAAACTAGTGCATTCTTTAGGGTCTTTCGCACTGCCGGACTGCCTTTTTCGAGAACCAAATTAGCTCCTGCTCCGGAGCAGGGTCTAACCAGCACAACTGGTACTACCCGTGACGTAAGTATACATTGATTGTCCAAACGCGTACGAAAAGGCCCTCACCCACCATGATTTAAAACGCTGTGTAAACATACTGTAAACATTGTGTCAACTTATTTTGCAAGTATGGAGAACAGCGATAGATGGACGGACGCTGAAGTGCAGGCACTTGTAGCAAATGTAGCACTGCCAGTTGTTGTTGGAGATTCTCAGTCTTCCTTTCCATTCTTTCAATCGCTTTACGTATACATCGACATTCCATGTCCATTATTGTGAAACCCACGAGACACAACAAAAACACAGCTTCGATCACAGCGTCCTCCATCCTCCTGTTGTTAACGTTGTTCTTCTTTGTTTTCATTGTTGAACACCATGCACAAATGACGTCGCTGTCGACCGGCTTGCAGCACTTCCTAGTACACACTGTCGGTGTAAATGTAACCCTTTAAATGGAACTGGGAAATAGTTCGCGCAAAATCATCCCAGTACTTTAGTACTGTACATTTAGTTCTGGAACTAAAGCAGTGCTAAAGGCCCTTTTGTTTTCAGCTTCAGAGATCCGCAAGCTTCAGAAGTCGGCAACACTGACTCGTCATCTGCAACTCGCAGGAGTGAAGCGTCTGTATGCATGTTTCATACAGATTACATAATCTGAGATTTTGTATTCCACTTGAATTGTTTCATTTGAAAGTAGTCATTTCACTCTCTATAGATATATTTTTAATGTCTGTAAGGCAAATATATACATAGTTTTGCACTCAAGTTCACAGACTGAGATGGCAGAAAGCGCATCCTGTTTGCTTTATTTTACAAAGGCGGTATTGTGCTCACACAAATACACACATAAATAAACGTAGAATCTTTACAGAATCAAAAGATGTATTACATTTATCTGTATGACCAAAAATGATGGAGTATTTTAAGAGCAAGTGAGTGCACCAGCGCCTCCATCTGTCCTGCAGTGAGCTACTGTTCAGCTTATACACAGACACTTGAACAGCACATATTTCTGTAGGTTAACATTAGATTGAGCGGACATGTATAGTTGCTAATACTTACATATTTCAGATGAAAAGCCATATTTGAGGTCGATGAATGGTAGGCGAGCATTCTGCGACTATTACAATTTTGGTTGACCAAGCTTCTTCTGGTCGACTAACAATCGACCATTAGGGGGCAGCCCTAGTTGTCTCACAAATCTTTATGGTCATTTAGAACTTTTTAAATAATTTAAGACTGTGTTTACAAGGTCACTTGCCAAAAACAAATTACATTTAGACATCATTTAGTGTGTTTTTGTCTGTTGTCTGCTGTCTGAAGTGGCTTTCTGTGCATGCGTGTTGGATGCCTGTGTTCACATAGAGCGACTTCAAAGACAGCACGTCAGTTGTGAATTAAGTTTTCTTTTGCATCTAATCATGCTTGATAGTGTTGTCATATAGTCTACTGTAACACTAGCAGAAAGGTTGCCAGGAAAAAAATGAATGCTGCGTCAATTGTGTGAAATGTTTTAATGTGTTAAACTGAAAAAAATTATTAATTGCACAATTAACGTGTTAATTTTGACAACCCTAAAATTTCAACAAATTAAAATACTCTAGTAGTGCAGGGATACTGACAAATTCTGAGGTTTTTTAGAACATACATAAAGCATTTTAGAAAATAAACTTAAATACAGTACAAAGTGAAAACCTGATGTTTTTATCAATTATAGGGACATTCAGATTGGCCGAAAACAGCCCATGCCTGTTATCTTGGACAAAGCTTTTATTGTAATAATTAATCTACACCTTTTAATTTAGATCAGTGTTAACAGCAATTAATGGTGCTTTATCCTACATCAATGTTGTTTCAGTTGGCCGATTGATTTGTTCTTGAAGATCATTGTTATGGTCAGCGAGGGGTCGTTTTTCACTTGCCCTCATGAATGGAGGTCATGTGGAGTCCAGCAGGTGCTCTGCTGGGTCTGTTAAAGAATTGTGGCCCTGTCCCCCACACAGCAGTAATGGCAGGTGTCGGCCTGCACCACAGCTATTGAACTGAGGCAACGTTAATGCATCTGACGTTCTCCTCCCTTATCCCAGCCGGCCCTCGGTTGTGAGCCACAAGCTGTCAGTCAGAGAAAGACACAGGATGTGCAGAGCTCACCTAGTCAGCCATACACTGCAGCGCTGCTCCATAGGCATCTGTCTTCCTGACAGACTGAGCAGAGAGACCTGCTGAGGGTGTCGTGGGTCAGAATGTACAAACTCAGCTGTGTTATTCTGGAAATGCATGTCCCTCTAAGCCAACCCCAACCCCGTCAGGGCTGCACCTTTTACGGGAAGGGATGTTGCACCCTGTTAAGCACTGTTCCTCAAAAAACACCTCCTTCTTTTAAGGGATTCCCTAATGAACTGCCCTGCAGAACTAGTGCTTGTTCTAACATTTCCTTTTTCAGCTGATCATGTTGTGGCTGAACCCTCCCTGGTCTTTTCGATTCGCCATTTCTCCAGGTCTGTTTAATGAGGTGTCAGTAGAGCTAGGTGGGATCTGGATGAAAGGCATCATCTCGTGGTCAGTTAGTCTCCGTCTTATGGGACTTTGTGGGAGCAACTGGAAGTTCACCGCAGGGCAACGGCTTCCAGCAGACATAGATGGGCTGAGGTCCAGAACCTCAATCAAAGCAAACATTCAAGTCTACTTACTGACATGCTCATAAACATATCTCTTACTTCATGTCAAGACCTCTGGGTGAGGACCTGTGAAGAAACGGTTGCTCATTGGACTGTTGTCATTTCCCAGTTCTTCACATGGTCCATGTTGACAGATGAGGCGAGATTTGTGGGGCTGATAAGATTTATTTCAAAAGTGCACTAAGTTTAACAGCTGAGCTTTGATCCAGATGGAAAGACTTCCCTTTAATAACACTCTTGAGAAAAACCAAGTTGTGATTTTTATTGGGTTTCGATGTCAAACTCTCTCAAAGGCGTGAGGTTTGCTATGTATGCAGTTTAGCAGCTCTCATTTTTTTTTTAAATAAAGATAGAGTTTCACATGTGCTCTTTGCAGCATTTGAGTTCAAAGCTAATAGGCATGTCCATTTTGGTGGTTTTGACTTCTCTGGACACTGACAGTTAAATCAGCAGAATACTTGGGATGAGATGGAAGTTAATGGACCACATTCTGTCTAAATCACTTAGAGGGCTCACCAAAGAGTCACATACACAGCTACACATTCAAACGTGATCATGAGGCTAGAGGCTAAATAATTTGGACTGCATGCACATCCAGAGTCCAGGCGGACCCTGCTGTTGGCACTGCACAAGATGTAGCAGCAATACAGTAGAGCTACACAATTAATCGAAATCAAAATTAAATTGCAGTTTAAATTGTTCAGTTTAGTGTGATTTATGTTAGTGTGAAAGTTGTTATTTGCAGCTTGTCAGTTAGGTATGGTTTGTGATCAGTAGTAAATGCTTGAGTAGTAAATGACTGAGCGGCTTATAATGTGGATTTGAAAAAGCAACACGCATCAAACACTGCAGATGTTTGATCACAGAACCGTGCTTCACTAACAAGCTTCGCATTAAAAAATCATACATACTCTATGCAAGTATACAAATCCTGACGTGAATGCTTGGCCAATGCATTGCAAACATTGTTGATCAAACCTCTGTACTCAAGGAAGGTATAATAACAATTAAATGTCTGTTCCAAATAAAATTGGATGTTTCTGTTCACACATTTAGCTATTGTTAAAGATTCTCTTTACACTCTTGCCTCGACAGCTTCCTATATTGACCCAAGTTGCACAATGAGTTGCAATTTGACACATTTTGGAATGCAAATTGCACGTAATCTTCTTAAAAATGCAACACTGAATGTTCTGAATTGAAAGTCGACTTCAAAATAGTTGCCCTCCCAACTCACAACTAGGACAGACATTAAGCTTTGTTGTAACCAAAAACAACCAAAAAATAAAAGACAAAAAAAAGTTTAAGTTGTTTAAGTTGCTGAAAAGGCATTAAATTTTTGTGCTTTACTGATTGGTCATTGTTGACACTTCCATATACTCAAGTACTCCTCAAAACAACTTTTAGGCATTACTGTATATCAAGTATGCATAGCATCAAATGTATGGAATGCCAAGTCTGCCAAAATAAAAAATATATAAATACATAAATAAATATACAAATAAATGTAAAAAAGAAAAAAATAAATAAATATATATATAAATAAATATACATAGAAAAGCAAAAAAAAAAAAAAAACGAAAATAAATAATTATTTATACATTTATTTTCTTTTTTATGTATATATTTATTTTTTCTCCATATTTATTTATTTCTTCTTTTATTTATTTATACATTTATTCATTTATACATTTATTTATTTCTACATTTATTTATTTTTACATTTATTTATTTCTAAATTTATGTTCTTCTACATTTATTTATTTCTTCATTTATTTCTTCCTACATTTCTTCCTGCGTAGGGTAATGAGGAGGGCTGGGTTTACCTCAGACATAGCAATCGAGCTCAGAGTAAGCGAAGGCGAAGGGTTGAGGCCACAGTGACACCCTGTGGCGAAATACAATAAGTATCACTGACGTTGATACGGTCTGTGACTGCGAGGTATATGGTTAAAATCTTACTGTGTGACATGGATATGCTCGTCTTTATTCCGGACATGGTCGTAGAACATCGTTTGGTCTGGATTTGTAAAATGTCCTGGGCTAACAAACATGAAACAGGGACTCTGAAACAGGGAAGCGCTTTATTTTTTCCATTTTTCGGTCAAAACTCACGGAAAGGAAGCAGGGCACATAGGCTACAGTGAAGTCAACGCAAGCATATTGACCAATGCTTTTGAAACGAGACCATTGCATTTGAATGTAGCCTAATTTCCAAAAACAATACTGACAGCAACAGCCTTATTAAATGTATGAACGTCACGTTAATCCACATCGATAAATTCAGTTAGAGGATAAGACTGTAGCCTATAGGACAGTTAGCCTACCACTAAAATCCAACCAGAGCTTCATCAGAGCCATCAATACAGAAGAGATCTTAATGCATTTACACAGCAATTAGCCTACAAGTGCATACAAATATTATGAAGTGTCTTACGCCTACATTTTGAAGACATAAATATGACATGATGGAATCAATGAAGTGATAGCCTACGTTTAATATGAAACTAAAACAGACACCAGGTGGCAGAAAGTCACTGTCTTAATGAGTGAGTTCAATCCACTCGTTTGATACACCGAATCGAAAACAACTCGACGTGTTGAAGCGATTTGTTTCTGGTCATTTATATTTAGGCCTATGCGTTATCTAATTATAATAGACTAATAATAGACTAATAATAATAATAATAATAATAATAATAATAATAAATAAATGACCAAATGTTCAAAAAGTTGGCAGAGAGGGGTCATGTTCGGGGAAACAACATAATTGTTGATAGGCTATATTTTTCGGGGCCATGGGTTTAATGCGCAAACCTGCGTGACCATATAGCAACTATTCAGAAATGGAAATAACGAATGCATTAATATTTTGTTTTGAATTTAAGAAAAGTCGATTGAATATTTACAGGTTTTATCTCGTTATTATTTTCAGAATAGTAACGTCTTTGTAACCAACCACAGTGATCAAAAATCTCTATCTAATAGGCTACTTCAAAGATCAAATCAAATTATATATTGTAAAAGTTTGTAAAAATTTATGTAGCCCAAAAACATAACAAAAAATAGCCTACATAACTTTTTAATTATTATTATTATTATTATTATTATCATTCTTTCTTTCTTTTTATTATTATTATTATTAGGCTATTGTTATCATCATCATCAGCAGCTGGCAAAACCATAATGGAATCTATTTAAAGGGAATGATGTGTGGTGGGGAGTTTGGTCAAACTATTGCAGTGATAGCCTACTGCGAATATAACGGGTTGAAATAAAAGACGTCGCCGTCCACAGAGACATTTCTATGTGCACTATTTCATCCGTGAAAACCTTAGTCCCCTGGCTATCATGTCAGAATCTGCAATTCAAAATAAATTTTGCCTGCCACTGCAGCAAATTCAGCAGCTTTTAGATATTGTTGTTGGTCCGACTTTGTCAAGACAAACCCGACGGAGCTCAGCCCCGAAATTCAACTGCTGTCGCTCTTCTCTTTCTTTTACTTTCCGCTGTAGCTGTTGGGTCCGTGTATATTTTGGTCATTCGATTTTCTATTTAAAAAATAAATAAATAAAGATAAATGAGAAACGGTTTGATTTTCGTTTTTTTTTTTTTCGTTTTGTTTAAGAAACGGAAAAAGAAAATGTAGCTGGATTTTACGTATTTTTGTTTGTGGGTAAAAAATGAGATTATGTTTTAATATTTGTTTGAATGTGTGGGTGGCGCTGAAACGCCCCTTTCATCCCTTCTGTACCGCACCGACAAGCGGCAACCGCAAGCTCAGCAGTTCATTTTCACCAGGAGAGAAGCGGCAGACAGCAGAGTTTATTAATCCTGCGGATTCTTTGCTAGTGGTGCTTGCAAGATAAAATAATAATAATAATAATAATAATAATAATAAATTAATTAAATTAAAAAAAAAAAAAAAAAAAATAATATTATATTTTTCCGGCTGCTACATATTATTGACAAAGCAGACTTGACAACTTTATTCATAAAACACCAATTGAATTTTACTTTAGCCGGTGATCTACAACGACATGGAATAAAATATAGGCCTAGCTACTACTAATTTTTTGCCTACTTATTTTATTCTAGGCCATTCATAAAAAAAATAAAAATGGGGGAAAAATCCAACCCGCACATTTATAATAAAATGTATATTAAAATAAGTTTTCCCCATAATTAGTCTACTTTAAATGTTTTAATTAGAGGCTATAGGCTACTTAGAATTATGAACTGAATTCACGAATTCTGTAGATGACCTTTTGAATATAGTGATGGTGTGACATAATTACAGATAATGAGTTCAGACGGGAAACACTGCACCTCTGGTTGGTTTCATTTGAATTACATAGGCCTAAATATAAAATTATTATTATTATTATTGTTATTCTATTTAAATGGCTTATTTTAAAAGTAGACATGTCCAGCTAGACATGGTTCGTCTGATGCATGAGCCTGGTTCATTTCTGACGTTTCAGAAAGAAGTTAATGTAGACCGAGATGGCAGAAAGCAAATCCTGTTGAGTTTTTGTAAGGTTTTAATGTTATTTAGGGCAGGGCCGGCCCGAGGCATAAGCGAACTAAGCGGCTGCTTGGGGCCCCCTCGCCACCAGGGGGCCCCCCAATAATTTTTTTTTTATTTATTTATTTTTTTTACAATTAAATAACTTAAACAAGTGATATAAATGAATGAATGAATGAATAATGAACGAATAAATGAATAATTCAAGACAAAAAAAACTTATTTACCAACAACTGCTGCTGTGTCTGCTAGCGTTTTACAATTCGTGCATTGACAATTCGCGCCGGAACGCAAGTGCGCGTCACTGTAATAAATGATAAACCCATGTCACAAAAAGGATGTATCCCTCTGGTGCCGAAAAGAGAAAGAAGAAAAGGACATAAAGGTGGCTTGTCGTTGTACGTTCGAGAGTCTCAAATTTAGGGACCGTCTCTAAAGTTACATGCGATATTGTTATACACTTTTCCAACGTCAGTAGCATTTGAGGAGAATGACTTACAGTCATAAAAACCACTGTAATTGTTCATCTAGGTGTCAGCTATAATGCACAGTTGAATATAATGTTGAATATTTATTAAAACAAACTGTAAGACATATGTAAATTATGCTACTTTTTCACATGGGCTCAAAGGCAAATTTGAAGCTCATTAGCATTTGAGGAGAAAGACTTGCAGTCACCTTATACATTTTTAATATATATTAAAATAAATTATAAATCATTTAGGTAAAAACGAGGCCCGTTTATCACTTTCAGGCACATTCCTGTTAAAGTTTTTTTTTTTAAGGTTCCCTTACAAAAATTACCCATGGGTTTATCAATATCACCACAAATCATTGTTCTTGTAGCCATGGCAACTGCAAATTAACCATGGTTTTGTTACTTCAAATAATAATTTACAAAGAAGTATTAATATACTGTAATATTTTTGTTGTTGTTGTTGTTGTTACAGACCTAAGCCATCAATAGCCTTTAAATTAACTTCATATAAATTATTGCATTATATATAAAAAAAATATGAGGCAATAATGATTGGTTAATAATAACACTGTTAAAATACATATTGTAGGCACATACAAAATAAACAATTTATGTACATGTTATTACAAATGCCTGCACAGGAAGCCAAATGCCATGTAATTGCTGCTGTTACATTTTTGCTATAGATTACATAGCCTATATAATTTCTTCAATTTGGCAAATTATTTATTTCATGTTTTGTGACAGTTTGTATTCAGAAGTTTAAGAGTGAAGTATGTTAAGTATTGATTTTTATTTATTTTGTATTAATACATAACCTCACTGTATTCATTTATAATGTAACATTATAGTGTGACATTTGTGTCAATAATCTTGAAGCACAGGTGACTGCGCATGGTGGAAGGGGGGCCCCCAAATCAAATTCTGCTTAGGGCCCCCACGAGGCTCGGGCCGGCACTGATTTAGGGTGTCTTACGACCCAAACTGACGGAGCTGAAGCTCTTTCCTGTTATCGGGATGGAAGCTGTGGATCGGGATCCGCCGATCGGAGAAGTGCAGCAGACTACACTCTACAAGATAAAGCTTCAGTTGCTGTTGTTTGTATAGCAAATGAAAACATGTTCTGAGGTTTTTCTTAATAGGCATAGATTAAAATTAGTAGGCTAAAAATCTGCACATTTCATGCCATTGTAGATCCTACAGTTAAATTTCAAATGTCATTGAATAAATGAATATTCTGTTTGGTCAAAAAAAAAAAAAAAAAACCCCTAAAAAAAATTAAAAACTCAAATGCTGTCTGCCGCTTCCTGGTGAAAATGAACTGAGCTTGCGGTTGCCGCTTGTCGGTGCGGTACAGAAGGGATGAAAGGGGCCTTTCAGCGCCGCCCACACATTCAAACAAATATTAAAACATAATCTCATTTTTTACCCACAAACAAAAATACGAAAATTTTCGTATTAACTAATTTTCGTTTTCCGTTTCTTAACATTTATCTTTATTAATTTTTAAATAGAAAATCGAATGACCAAAATATACACGGACCCAACAGCTACAGCGGAAAGTAAAGAAAGAGAAGAGCGACAGCAGTTGGATTTCGGGGCTGAGTTCCGTCGGGTTTGTCTTGACAAAGTCGGACCAACAACAATATCTAAAAGCTGCTGAATTTGCTGCAGTGGCAGGCAAAATTTATTTTGAATTGCAGATTCTGACATGATAGCCAGGGGACTAAGGTTTTCACGGATGAAATAGTGCACATAGAAATGTCTCTGTGGACGGCGCCGTCTGCGCCGATTTCAACCCGTTATAGACGGTTTCATCGGGCGCACGCGCCTGGACCTAAGTTAACTTCCGGTCTGTGTTATATCGGTCTGGCTGCGGTCCCATTTACAAACGCAGTTAAAGCCAAGGTGATGAGTAGACTGAAGTTGGGCTCAGGTGGTTGTGCTGCGGGATGTGTTTCCCATACATTTATTTATTTTTGGAGACTCGACACAAATTTTAAAACTGATCAATTTTCAAAAAGGCTTCGTTAAATAAACATGAGTAACGTAACATTACGTAACGTACTGCACGTTTAATAATAATAATTCCTTACATTTATGTTTAAATATCAAAACGAGGCACAGTTGTTTTTATATCGCTGTATTTCTGAAGTAGGACTTGCATGTTATATGCCTGATAGCAGCGTATGAGCGTACCAGCTCTGCTTTGTTTACAGCTGTTACTGGGGAAATCTCTATTTCTCGCGCTTTATGTCTATGCTTTAAAACATCTCCTGCTGGCAAAGAATGAATTTGCATATTCATTAAGTCCGCCTGATCCACGCAGCAAACATATTTTGTTTGTTATCAAAAAATATCTACTCTAGAGGGACTTGACTGTTGTTATTGATTCTATTTGGAGTCTACCGGAAGTTAAGTTAGGTCCACAAAAGCGCTCACGCGCATTAACGTTTGTTTATGTTGATGCCGTTGAAACCGTCTATATTCGCAGTAGGCTATCACTGCAATAGTTTGACCAAACTCCCCACCACAATCATTCCCTTTAAATAGATTCCATTATGGTTTGCCAGCTGCTGATGATGATGATAACAATAGCCTAATAATAATAATAATAAAAAGAAAGAAAGAATGATAATAATAATAATAATAATACAAATTAAAAAGTTATGTAGGCTATTTTTTGTTATGTTTTTGGGCTACATAAATTTTTACAAACTTTTACAATATATAATTTGATTTGATCTTTGAAGTAGCCTATTAGATAGAGATTTTTGATCTCTGTGGTTGGTTACAAAGACGTTACTATTCTGAAAATAATAACGAGATAAAACCTGTAAATATTCAATCGACTTTTCTTAAATTCAAAACAAAATATTAATGCATTCGTTATTTCCATTTCTGAATAGTTGCTATATGGTCACGCAGGTTTGCGCATTAAACCCATGGCCCCGAAAAATATAGCCTATCAACAATTATGTTGTTTCCCCGAACATGACCCCTCTCTGCCAACTTTTTGAACATTTGGTCATTTTATTTATTATTATTATTATTATTATTATTATTATTATTATTATTAGTCTATTATAATTATTTAGATAACGCATAGGCCTAAATATAAATGACCAGAAACAAATCGCTTCAACACGTTGAGTTGTTTTCGATTCGGTGTATCAAACGAGTGGATTGAACTCACTCATTAAGACAGTGACCTTCTGCCACCTGGTGTCTGTTTTAGTTTCATATTAAACGTAGGCTATCACTTCATTGATTCCATCATGTCATATTTATGTCTTCAAAATGTAGGCGTAAGACACTTCATAATATTTGTATGCACTTGTAGGCTAATTGCTGTGTAAATGCATTAAGATCTCTTCTGTATTGATGGCTCTGATGAAGATCTGGTTGGATTTTAGTGGTAGGCTAACTGCCCTATAGGCTACAGTCTTATCCTCTAACTGAATTTATCGATGTGGATTAACGTGACGTTCATACATTTAATAAGGCTGTTGCTGTCAGTATTGTTTTTGGAAATTAGGCTACATTCAAATGCAATGGTCTCGTTTCAAAAGCATTGGTCAATATGCTTGCGTTGACTTCACTGTAGCCTATGTGCCCTGCTTCCTTTCCGTGAGTTTTGACCGAAAAATGGAAAAAATAAAGCGCTTCCGTTTCAGAGTCCCTGTTTCATGTTTGTTAGCCCAGGACATTTTACAAATCCAGACCAAACGATGTTCTACGACCATGTCCGGAATAAAGACGAGCATATCCATGTCACACAGTAAGATTTTAACCATATACCTCGCAGTCACAGACCGTATCAACGTCAGTGATACTTATTGTATTTCGCCACAGGGTGTCACTGTGGCCTCAACCCTTCGCCTTCGCTTACTCTGAGCTCGATTGCTATGTCTGAGGTAAACCCAGCCCTCCTCATTACCCTACGCAGGAAGAAATGTAGGAAGAAATAAATGAAGAAATAAATAAATGTAGTAAAAAACATAAATTGTAGAAATAAATAAATGTAAAAATAAAATAAATGTAGAGAATAAATAAATGTATAAAATGAATAAATGTATAAATAAATAAAAGAAGAAATAAAAAAAATATGGGGAAAAAATAAATATATACATAAAAAGGAAATAAATGTATAAATAATTATTTATTTTCGTTTTTTTGCTTTTCTATGTATATTTATTTATATATATATATTTTTTTTTTCTTTTTTACATTTATTTGTATATTTATTTATGTATTTATATATTTTTTATTTTGGCAGACTTGGCATTCCATACAAATGTAGTAAACAGGCTTTTACTGAATGTCAACATAAATATCTTATTTTAAGCTTTATCGAGCACCAATTTAAATTTAACATTGCTCCCTGACAAAAATCGCTTTGAGAATATTAACATAGTGGGCTTGTTGTGTCTAACTCAGCGTCTGGTCGATTCTTAGGCGACCTTGTTTTCTCGTTGCTTGTGGTTTGTTCTCAAAGGTGAGGTCATAGGCAAAGCTCAGGGGCCTGAAACTGAGCAAAACATTTAGACTACATAAATCTTACCACCATAATAAATGACCTCATAAAATCTATCATCATCTTGGGAAACAGCATTTTTTTCCCCATTCGCTAAGCCATGATTTTCAGTAAGTGAAGGTCTGTCGAATGCTAATGTAGAACCTGCAATTCGGCCAGCTCTGGCTCCATTGGAAGCCTGCTAGTGTTTCATTTTGCTTATGCGTTTTCAGTGGGAGCCTGATTCAGTGACTCTTTTTTCGCATTACCACAACGGTGGTTTTTACCCCTGCGGGCCGCTGCCCAGCTGCTCCTGGAAGTTTTGTGCTGCTGCCTCTGAGAAGAACATTACCTGTTCAGTATGCATTAAGGCGAGCATTTACAATCAGCTTGATTGACACAGTGGCAGCTTGTGAAGCGGTAATAGCTGGACATGAATTTTCTTGTGGCTGAGACATAAATTATGTCAAAACACTAGTGGCAGTGTTGGACAGTGCTGTATAATTAATTTGCGCTCCAACTTGACACCAGTTGTGTTTGTGTGTGAAGGAGTATGTTTAAATATTAATCACTTCAGAGCTCTTCTACTAGAGAGAGAGGAGCTCTGTCTGCCATAAATATAAATAACTGCATTTCAAATGTTTCCGTTTGTCTGGAAGGGTGTAGGCCTGCTGTGGGCCTCTTTATTAAAACCTGACAACATGAGAAAACCACATTCAGATTTCAGTTTTTCTCCAATGTAGTGCAAGATCCTATTTCTCTTCAAAGACTTGACCCCCCTGGACCCCAAAGCAATTCCACTGACTGAGACAGCTTTTAATACAGATTCACTATTAAGTGCATGATTAGAAATAATAGAAAATCATTTTACCATGTATTTAGTCATTAAAGAGTCTTTTTTATTATTATTATTTTGTACTGTTCTCTGAGGACCACTTATAATGTTATCAAGATTTTTACAGCAAAGAACATAATATTTTAGAATAGGCTATTTTCTGTCCTCTTTTTGACCCACCTCATCTAAACGTTCTGTTTAGGCGTGGCAGATTGTAGACTCAGAAGTACATGCCCACCGCTATTATTGGCTAACAGTTGTGTATGTTGGACAGCCTACATCCTTCATAATAGACAATAGTGTTTTAGGTTAAAAATAGATAAATACTCAGTACAAACAATCTTTAATAACAGACAAAGCATCACTTAATAAAAACACTTAAGGCTGGTTTATACTTCTGCTTCGGGCATACGCCGTAGCCTCTACGCTGTAGGATGTGCGTTTGTTTTCATTTAAACTTCTATGTCATTGTCCGCACCGACGTGCAGTACACATGAAAACCGCTAGTCTGCAGTGTCCACTGGCATGTTACTTTTGTAATCCGCAGACCACGACAAAAGCTGAAGAAGCAGCAGCTTGTTGGAGAAGCATCAGCTGTGACGGTGGCAAATAAATATCAAATAACAGATAATTTATTTAAAACTACAAAAAAGAGATGACCATGGAACCGCAGAAGATGGCATTTTTTGTTTGTTGCGGACAACAAAGTAAAGTAATGCTACATTTTATAATAAATGATAAGACACTTGTTCTTTGCTTTGTTTTATTTTGTAACATTAAAACATATTAAAGTGCAAAACACACACACAAAACTGAAATGCATACGGAGGGAGGGGTAATAGCCCCCAACTGCTCCCCATGCGCTGCATCATAAATGGCTGCCCACTGCTTCTGGGTGTGTGTTCACGGTGTGTGTGTGTGTGTGTGTGCATAATGCCAGGTTCACATTACTCAGTTTGCAGTGCATATGTAGTGCTTAATTTTTCCGTGCTCATGTTAATGGATTAAAGTGTTCACACTGCACATGGTTGCGGTCCGGCAGTGTGTTCCTGTAGCAGTGCAGAGATCTTTTCCGCACCGAGTCTATTTTTGAAAAATTAAAGTAACAGCGCATTGTTTGAGGAAATTATGAACATAGATTTGCACAAAAATGTAGTAGTTACACCATAAATGCTTATAATTAAAGTCTACTCTGTTTCACAGTCAACGGCAAAGCATTGGCTTTGGCTTTTTGGCTTTTTGGAGGTAGTAAATCAAAGTTCTTCATGAACCGCAGGATTCCTTGTAATAAAGAAATTGCAATTGAATGCAAAAGTAGAGATGACTGTTTCTGTCAATGGTAAGTTTTAATTTAGAATGTCTGTGATAATATAAGAAAAGTAGTTTAAATGTTTTGCCATTTGCTTGAGCAACTTAATATATCAATTTAGAAGTAGGCCTAAATGCAAAAGTAAAAAGCATTGAATAATGTATTTCTTATATTTATTGCGTTTAAACACGTATATGAAAGACTGTAAAAATAAAGTTAAACAAATCTCTTTCTTTGCGTTTTCTTTTTATCTGCCAGTTTATCTTAATGTTAATTGGTTAAGAAAAGCTCTTTTTAAATTTAGCTAGAAAAATATGATAACATGCTTTGCATGTATGCAACCATAAGAAGTTGAGCTGATGAAAACCCATCTTAAATGCATTAAACAACAGTCATCTGGCAGTAGAACAAGCTGCATAGGTTTGTGATTTAGCTTGAAGCACTTAATATAAAGCATGTATCATGTATAAGACAACTTGGATCTTCCACTTTTCCAGCAGCATCTCACGATGTGTCCTTAGTTATTTTTCACGTGTGTTTGCAGCATCAAAGTATAGCAATATAAATGATAATGTCCCATTCTAGAGGGAAACTCAGTTTAAAATTACATTTCACACACAGAGAAGTTCAACGCTTGCAGTGGTTAAAATAACACTGTATAATGGAAAGGCCCATGCTGAAAAATTTCTATACAAATAGGTGTACTGTTATACCTATATTATGTATATTATGTGTTTTCTTCATGGGACATGATTTGTTTTCTAAAAATATTCATATTATTATTGTATCTTCCATACAATGTCAGTATATAGTGAGCATGTTCCAAAAAAGATAAAAATGCACCATTTAGGTCACTAATAATTCCCACCTCTGTGAACAATGATGACTTAAATTTGGGTCTGTTCATCACACAAAGTTTATTGTGCATTTCCCCCTTCCCTTTTGTAGTTGACAACTGTCTTAAACATTGCATTAATTAACACTTATTTTACACAATATTTTCTCAAAATTCACTGCAAAAATGTTTGCTATCAGTTGACAAGCTGTCAGTTTTGACAAGAGCGAGAGCTAACATTTTTATTAAGAACAATATCAGCCAATTAGTCAGCCTGTCAAGAATGTCTATCAGTTTCATTGAGGTATAATAGCAGTAAGAGCTCAGAAAGCTGTCCGTTCTTCTTGGTATTTCATGGTTTATTCACTGTTAGCCGTCATAAAGCTGGAATGCTGCTCAGGCATTATTCTCACTATAGCTCCCAGATGGTCTTTGGCTTGCAGGGGTTTACAGGATTTTTCCCTTGTTTTGTTTTTTGAAAAGGCTGCTGAGCTTTTTATTTTCCACTGAGAGTTGGTCTTATGCTAGTGAAGAACATTTAAAAATGTTGAAATAGAGCATGAAAGCAGTGATCCTGACAACCTTCTTTTTTCTCTATTCCCTTTTTCTTTTTAAGGACCTCTTCCTTAGTGCCTCTCCTGTATCAGGAAGTCTGTGCCAAAGAAGCCTTTTTATTTGGCCGAGATTGAGTGCAGCCAAGCAGGCCGGCCCTATTACCACTGCGCCACATTGCAGGAGATTGCTTGCCTCGGCCATCTAATTGCGGACATCGGCTGAAGGGCTGTTGCTCTGCAGTGGTGAGCAGACAGCCAGTCTCAGATTCATTGCTCTATTGGCTAGTTAAAGCACCAGGCTGTCTTTGTTTGGGGACATGGGGAGGCTTATAGGCTATGGTGTGCTCTGTCTGCTCACTAATTTTATAATGTTCCCTGGCAAGGGCTGCTCATCCTTTGATGCCCTCCTCTGCACTGGACAGTATGAATCTCTCATCACACTGCTTATAGCTGGGACACACTGGCAGGATCCCAGCCTGGAGAAAAAAATAAAGTCTTTCCACTTATCTGGCACCCTGTCAACAGATAGTTGTGGCTACGCACACATTTTGCACTCTGCCGGTTGAGTGTTTTGGAATACATTTGGACATGGTGTGAGCTGTCTAAAATGCTCTTCGGTGAAGGGCTTTTACATCATGTTTTCCATTTTAAAGGAGTTTTTGTGGGTTAAATACAATTTAAGCTCAGTTGACAGCATTTGTGGCATGATGTCAGTTGGCGCAAGAAGGTATTATCAACTCGTTACTCAATTTTTTAAAAACGAAAATGTGTGTACAGTATTACTCTTGCAGTGGAAGCTTAGCAGGCAATCATCCAGAACCAAAAAATAAAATAAAAAATCCTACTGTCACACTGTTTTGAATTAATAACCATAACACTTAAATCAATAGGTGACCAAAATATAAATTCTGTGCTTAATTATTCACCTTTGTATTGCCCCAAAGCCATTTGACTTTCTTTCTTTCATTCATTATACGCAAAGCAAGTTTTGAAGGTTGTACTAGTTAATCTTTTCCATACAGTAACAATGAACAGTTTTCAGGCTTTAAAAAGAAAAAAAAAAACAGTATAACATTTAAAATGGAAGTAGCCCACATGACAGTTTCTGAAGCTATAAAAATGCTTTGTGTGATGAACAAACCAAAATTAAAGTATTTATTCTCAGACAATTTTCAGATCCATTGAGCTGTTAATTACTGCGTCCCGATCATCTAGTCAGTGAGTTGATAAACTTGAGGAATTTATTTGTCAGACTGGTGAATTGTGAATGAAATCATTCATGCCGGTGTTTGAACCAGATAAACCGATTAAATGGAATTACAATTTTGCAGTAGACTCAAAACATGAATGGCGTGAATATCATGAGCACGTCAAGAAATCAGGGGCAGATGTAGAGACTTTCGTTGATAATGACTTGAAATTGTGGTCTGTTCCTCACACAAAACTATTATAAAGCATCAGAGTGCAATATGGTGCACAGACTAATGGAATGATGAGGGTTTGTAAATAATAACAGAATTCCTTAAAAGCTGATATATTTTGTAATTGCAAATATAATGGATGTTTCCAATCTCCTAAACACTGTCACCATTTGCCGTATTTTAGCAGAGTTAAAAATTTATATTGCATAACCATTCACCTAAAGTGGTAAATTTTTAAGATTACATTATAAAATCTGCTTTAAAACCTAGACTTCCAAAATGGAAATTACAAACCTATGAACAGAACAAGCCTACACTACATTCTAATAGGCAGCAAGCTACATCTACATCCCATAGAGCTTAAGTTATATTTAACCCACAATATTACATTAATGACTGATGCTGAGATTGTATCTTATCTCAGTGATACGCCTGAAGCTTTTGAATGCAAGCCCTTATTCGGGGGATGGATATGAATGTAACATGACTTTTCAATTAGTCAGGTATTGAAACTGTCACGCGGGGGAGGGGAGAGCTGGCCAGTGCAGTTCAGCAGCATTAAATCCTAATTAGCCATGGAAGGATGAAAGGGAAGCATTTTTGAGTTCATTCTTTGATCAAGATTATTAGATTCTGAACATTAGCCATATATATCTCTTCCATTTTGACTATAGGCTTCTTTTTGTTAAGGCAGTTGGCTTGAATTTGAGATTAGTTTCTTTGTCAAACAAAGCACCTCCTTTCTTGCTTTTATTCACTGTTTAATTTGAGATACATATATAGAGGCTTTAGGAAGGTTGTCTTGCAAATAAGAAGACTGAGGCAGAGCATTGAAGGAAGCTATTAACGAATAGTGCTGTTATTCTTTTGTTCAGTAATCCTCCCACCGGCTCATCATGCAATCTGTCATCCTTTTAAATAAGTCTTAGCCCACACGCTAATCTTTGCACTCTGCAGTTACTTCTCCCATTAAAATTATTTTAAAAATAGAGACTTTTCAACGTAAAATCAAAATGGAAGCTTTTTTCTTTCTTAATACATGTTCCAGGTTTCATTGTGCACAATTTATCAGTGCACATTTCTCCAAAGAAAACAAATGAATTTTCTCTATGAATCACTCCCCCTCTGAAATGACGTTCTGTAAGGTATGACCAAAATCTTATTTCATGTAACATTAGTCATTTAATTTTATGTCACAATAACGTTATATATCATGATATAGTTGTTGTTTTTCTTTTATTTTTGTTCTTAAAAATAAGAACAGACCCATAATGAAATACAAATGAAATAAACATTTCTGTAAATTTTCTGGTGACAATAGTGATCAGGTGCAATTGAATGATCAGATGTAAAAACAAAACACTGCATAGTGTTTGCTGTAAGATTTACATTAAATTTACATTACATTAAATTAGATTCTAAGTAAAGCAATGTAAAGTGATTTTCTTTGCATCTTTTGTTGTGTAATTATCATTAACAGAACAGACAGCAGCAGGTATATCAGGCAGCTGTCACTTTAAGACCAATTGCAAAGATCCAATGTATTGACACGTCTGCTTTCTTTCCCTACTGTTACATTCACTAGTGGGTTTTTTGACTGATTTGGATTTTTTGTTGGCGGATGCTGACAAGACAATGTACATATTCTCTTTTGTGGCTTTTTGTGCTTAACCATTTTTAACATCAAGCATGCCCCGCATTTATATGCATTGCTGAGCCGGAGACGAAACATTGTCAATTATACAGAAAAAGCTAAAGGCGAAAATTGTCCTTTGGAGAAAGCAGCTAGTTACACCACAAGCTATGTCAGGTCATCTTATTACACTGAAGCTACTTCATATTTGTTTTATAAATAGTAAATATAAAAAATATTCAGCCAGTATTGTGTATTCTAATTAGTTTTAATACGTTTTGGCAAACAGAGAAACAAAGACCCTCCAAAAGAGGCACAACATTAAATCATAATGCGAGACTGTTGCTGCTAATCAATAAAATAACTTTGATACTGAGAAGCTGCATGATTACAAAAACAGCAACACCACAAGCTCACTAATGAGAAATGTAGTTAAACAAACACCTTTGCTATTTGTAGATAAACTTGTTATCCACAATGACTAGTGTATCATTTATTGTATTTTCAAATAAGAGATTTGACGTTGGAGTCTAAAAGGAGATTTTGCAGCCACAATGTTAAAAACCAGGTTCAAAAACACTGACACCTATTTATGATTACTATCACTGTTTTCTTAATTTCTGCACACCAACTACAGCTGCTTTTGATGTTGTAACTGTGCTGTTTTATGTGTTCAGTTATTCCAAATATTATATTTTTGTTATGTTTTTGTTACAGTGATTATTTTTTGACAATCAAGTGAAGTTCCTAGTTTCAAAATAGTTAATATATTAATTAGTGCTGGGCAATGATAAAAATTTGTAATCGCGATTAATTGCATGATTTGTCTGCGATTTATCGCATTATGCACAAAATTCAATAATGGATTAAAAAGTAGTGTATTGCGCACTATTTTATTTAAAAGTACTGCTATATTAACAAAAGTGCAATAACATTTGGTTTTCAAACACTTTAAACAAATAAGGTTCATTTTTAACAGCAGTATTCCTTTTACAAAGTATCAGTTAAAATATTTATTGTAAATCTCAACTTAAACATGTAATCAAATTAAATGGAATCAAATTAAATATAAAATCAAAGCTATTTGCCAATGCAAGGGCATTAACGTTTATTAGAAAATATTTTATAGTTTGTTATAGAAAAACAAGTTATGCTCACAGTCCAGAGCCATTATAACAGGCACCTTCCGAGTAGCGACCTGCGCTATCACGGGACACAATGCAGCAGAGTGTGGCATGGGACAACACTTGATGGGCGAGTGCGGGCGGGTAGAGACTCATCTGTGCGGGATGCAGGAGAATAAGGGTGTACTCACACTAGGCAATCTTAACCGTGCCCGAGCGTGTTTGACCCCCAAAGCCCGGTTCCTTTGACTAAGTGTGATGGCTCTGTGCCCAGTTGGGAGAGGTGGGCCAGAGCGCGGTTCAGTTGGGCTCGAGCACATAATTGCATAATTGCATAATTGCCTGTACATTTCTGTGTCTGTGCCAAAAGTGATAGATCTGTAAAGCAATATATTGTGAGAGGGCCGTGTGTTACCGCATCCCAAACGACTTAAAATAATAAACCACAAAGTTAACAAAAGCGATACACTCCACTGTGCTGAGCGAGAGCGCTTCTCTGCTGTTTTCTCGTGCTATCGGAAACTTCCTATTTCCCACTTATGAAGTCGTGATTACAAGCTAGTTGCATTCTTTTTTGTTAAAAATAACAGTGAACAGTGGTTTGTGAATGTTGATGCTTAGCCTAAATAATTTTATCGGGAGTGTATAATTTTCATGTGAGTGCTGCTGCAGTCTTAGGCCAACCCCAAATGCTCTCATTGGTTGAGACCAGAGTATGTGAGTGGAGCGTAGTGTTGAGTTGAACACAGTTCTGTGCGGTAAGGCTCGCGGCGAAGGCTTTTGTGTTTGGAGCGTCGTGGTTTTCACTGCATATTTAGCAAGAATTCACATGTTAAACATATTTAGCAGTAGCTTGATACAGATGGATCGCTCAGATCGGAAGGTTATAATGATGGCAATTATTGAGCGGGAAGTTACAGGCTATTTCTCAAGGAGTTTGTCTGTTCTTTTTACTGAATATTTTCGGCACATTCACACGCAATCGCTTTTGCAATAATGCATTCAAACAAATGTAATCTTACAGTGCTACTTCATCTGTATCTGATTTTTGAATCAGCAGAAATCTGTAAGAAATGCATTTATCTGTAGATAAAATGACATAAATGTACTGTTATTTTCATTACAAACAAAATTTGCACAGCAGAAAGCAGCAATTATACCTTTTAATGCTGACAACCATGTTATTAGTTTGGCATGTGTTAGGCACACAATAGCCTAAGCCACTTTAAAACTCTCCTGTTATTTTATTTATTTTATTTTAATATAGGCTACGTTATGAACATAACATTTCAAACATACTGAAATACTCAAGCCACGGAACGAAAGGGGAGCGGTGTTTCTGGTATAAGTGAGTGCGGAGTGGAGCGAGAACGGGAAATGGTGAACCCGGAGCGGAGCTGGAGCGGAGTGATTATTAAATGCTCGGAGCGCGGAGGGGAAATTGTTGCCGCTCACTCCGCTTGCATACTCTGGTTGAGATGCGTGATGACGCCCATCCCAAGCCAGTACTGATCAACATCCCACCCCTCCTGTGACCCATGGTTTGGCTGTATGTGTATTCAGAGCCAGTGAGCAACAGACTTTCAAAATAATAATAATAATAATAATAAAAGCTGTGTTAATGCACCATAAAATAATGTTGGCGTTAATTAATTAATGCGTCAACGCGATAATAACGCGTTAACTTGCCCAGCCCTAATATTAATATCTTTTTTTTTATAATCTTTTTCTTGCATAGTTTTGATCATGGTTTTTGACAAGGGCATGTTACACACAATAATTCTGATGACATGTTCAAGCAGAGTTTTGAATTTGTGTATACAACAAAATGTATATTTGTCTTTTTATTTGTCACACTGCAAGACCGTTAAATTGAATTGAAGAAAGGTTATTAAAATGCCATAAGAAAAATAAAAAGAATTGTTGACCACTAACAACTAAAACCAGATATTTTCCCTCATATTTTATACATTTGAAATTTTTAATGTAAGGTAGGTATTTCCACATTAAACCTTACATAGTTTAATATTAGGGTAAGAACAAAAACCTTCAAGGTACTTGTCAACCTCTCATCTGCTGATCTTGAAGCGACATTTCCCAACAAGCATTTCAATCAGATATGTGGGCGTATCACAACACGAGTGTAAGTAAATCTAGCAGTGGTCGAATTTATCCACATTTCCTGCGAGACACCTCAAGTATGCAGAGGGACCTCATATCTGCAGCACTCTTAAAAGCCCTGATTGTGTCAAGCTCTCTTTGGCGCTTTTAGTGTGGGGATGGGGGGTGGAAATAGTGTTGTGAAAAGCTTGTGCTTCTTGAATGCTGTGATACAATCATACGACTCTCTGATGGTCTGGAGGAAATAAGATGACCTGTGCCTTCCCCCGACAGATTAGATAGATGTCACCTTTCTTATGAAAGTGCCAGTCAATTTCGTCTCTCCTGTGTGCTGCCTATCAATTACGGGGAAGAGAAGCCTTTCAAAGCCACTGTGCTTTCTGTGCATGGTAACCAAGTGACTGAACACAGCTCATTGTTTCCTCTCTCTCTTTTCAGTATCCCCAGATCGGCGAGGAGTCGACTTCTCCATTTGTCTTCATTTGTTCCAACCCCCAGGAGTTGGTGGTGAAATTTCCCATGAAAGGGAAACACAAGATTTGTAAGTCCTGTCTGACTCTTTTCATGTGCGGGCTTTAGTTGCTCACCCTTTCTACACTCTCAGATGCACATTTAAACATATGCAGTAAACCTAGTGAGCAGCCCATGGGAGCAACAATTTTAAGCGTCATATAGGCCACCACACACACACACACACACACACATGAGATGCAACAACATATACACACACACACACACACACACACACACACACACACACACACACACATATACAGAGGTATATAGCTTCATTATGCTCCCAATAAGACACTTTTTAACCAAATTCTAAGGCAATATCACACATGGTACTGTGTAGACGTTTTTAGATTCTTAAAAAAAAGCATTTATTTTCAAAAGTTTCATTATATCCAGTTATGTATATAATACAATATTTGCACAAGGAATGTTGGCGCACCAAAGCAAAAGATATAACGTTTTAAATCAAATGTTTTTTAGAAATATCTAATGTACTCTCCTGTACATTACCTAATATCATTACTGCCCCAAGCCTGGTGAAAATATGAATTTGTTAGATTAGGCAAAGGCAGTGTTGCTCATAAATAATTTTGTATTTTTTGTATTTTGAGTTTGCCAAAGTGCATAATGCCAAACTCGAAAAATAAGTGTTCAGTGAGAAACTATTTTTCTCATCTAGACTGTAGGCATCGAGGCAGCTCACTAGTTTTTGAAACAGAGCTATGACGTTGCACATCATCTACTGCTGTAATTGGTCTTGCAGGTATTCAAAATATTATTTTCATAATTACTTTTGTGGATGTTTGTTTACTCCACATGCAAGATTATGTATAGTGTTGGTGGTGAAATATCCCTGGGAAACACAAGATTATTCTTTTCTTCTCTCGTGCTGGTTGTCCTTATCAGTTAATGCTTATAATACTATGGAGACTGATTGCTTGAAATCATACCATAGTGTATGATTGAAGAAGGCGGTTAACGTAAAAATATTAAAACAATATGAAACAAGTAGTTGTTGGTCTAAATAAAACAAATGTTCTCCAGCTGGACCCTGGATTTGATGTCCCAGCTCAGGATAGTCACTAATAAATGATTTGGGAAGCTTCAGAGTGGTAAGGCGCATTGCATTTACAGTGTTAGTGATCAGCCCTCCATAAAAATAAAAAAAAAAGCACATGGCTGTGTACTTCTGGGAGGTCCTGCACCAGCTGACCAAGTGCCATTGAGATGAATGGGACTGCTAATGGAAGAATGTTAGCTTTCTTCTAAGAACGTTAAACCTCCTTGTTCCAGTCACATGACCTAAGATTTGTCACCAGACAGCATAAAAAGACCTATATGAAGAAAGAAAAGAAAACTTTGACCTGCAAATAAGCCTATATGAATGCATTGTTTTTCATCCACAGTAATGTTCACAGGAAATCTCTGCTCTTAACGGAGATGGTTTGGTGCCCTTTTCCCAGTCATTCTTCACAGCAGCTCGATCGTAAACAGTGGTGTTATTTCACAGTACAGACTGGAAGCATTTCACACTTGGATAGTATATGCGTGACGGTTCCTCCTTAATCACATTTACACATTCTTTTCTGTTTAACCTGCAAATAAAATTGATCAATTAATTATACAACTTCAGTGATAGTAAATGCGTGAATTCTCGGGTGGAAAGCATCTCTGACAAGCATGGGTGATTGCTTTTACAAGAGCAGTTGTGACTCACTGTTCGGGGTCTTTTGTTTTCACATAAAGGAAGCACAAAGCCAGGCCCTCAAAAGCGATCCTCCCCTCTGACATTCGAAACTCCCTCCTTCCTCCAGCAGCTTTTTATATCGTAATGGAGAATTTTATATCCAATTTGACCTTGTGTCTAGCCACCATTTCCTATTCATTTTCATTCTCTCCTAAGCTGCCACAGCTCTCCGGAGAGCCGACCTCTGTGAACTCCTCACGGGGTGAATGGGGGAGGAGATATGGACTGATAAGCTGGGAGAGCAGTGACGAGTTAGAAGTGACCACAGAGATGTCCTGGCCTTTATCTCCCACTATGTCTTCCATGGTTTATCCAACATTAGGGTCAAGGTGTCACCCTTTTGGTCCTGACGCTCTGAAAAAGGCCTGTGAGCCAAAACGCTTCTATTTATCTCCATGTGTAAAATAAAACAACAGAAATTATTAGATTTTCAAATGCAAATCACAGCTGAATTTTGAAGTAATAGGGTTTATGCACCAAAATGTGATATTATATGAGATAAGAGAGTGTGGTGTATATAACCTTTTTTTTCCATTTTCTGTACCCTATCATCCCAACAGTGTGTTGATATATGGATTAGCAATCACAAAAAAATGCTTGCTGTCTAGGAGAACAAAGCTGTTATGGAAAACTGACTTGTATAATAGAACGCCATCCATCTACCCCTCATTGTTGCTGGAATTGCTGACATTTAGATGTGGGGAAATTTGGACTCTGTCATTCCATTACAAGGAAATTTCCATTCGCTGATTAAAATGACTGTATTAAAGCTGTGTGGGTGCTGAGGTTTCTGTTCATCAGGCACCAGAATCTTTTATCCTGTCATTTCATCTCCTCACTGAAGGTCATCCTCGCTACATCGAGCTGTCGGAGATATCCTGACGAGTGGCTTCAGCCATGTGTGAATATTGCAAGCTCACATCAGTGATTCTGTTACATGCTAGCCTTTTAAAGGCTAAAGGTTGTCTCTCTCTTCTTGCTTTATTCGAATCAATACGGTTTCATTATCCAAACAAGCATGCCTTGCAAGCTGCATGCATTAATAATATGCAGCCCAGCTTCTAAGCACGCTGTGCTGAACTGCTTTGCTGAAGGACAGACTTGAAGTAGATGATCTGTTTATTTCCTCGAAGGAAACCACTTTTGTCTGAATTAACCAAATAAAGCTTTATTTTAAATAAAAAGGTCACCTTTTAGTGCTTCTGGAGACTTATAGCCTGGTCTCTGACTATAATGGCATAATGTCTGGTTCACTTGGCAGTTTATTCTGGCTAGAACTACTATCCACTTCGACCAAGAGGAAATTGTCTGACCAGAATACAAAACAACCAATTGCAGTTTGTTTAATTTTTCCATGCCGTTTAAGGGCAACTTTATCTACAAAAGTTGATACCATAAAAATAAACTGACTCTCAGTCTTTGAAGTTATTGTTTCATTTCAGTTAATGAAAAAAGAGCTGATATTTGTTTTATTCCCTAACAAATTTGGGAACCCCTGGACTATTTCACAGACTGAACAAAGTGAAATACTGTTCCTCACATGGATATCTAGTTACTTCCTACTGAGATCTCTCAGCTCCTTTAACACTTTTTACCATATTTGAATCCATTCTGCAGATTTCTGCCAGATTGTCCCACACAATCGGTTCAGAAAAGTGTGCAAAATCACCCACCAGTTACCACACCACCCACTAGCTATACCTTACCGAGGGGCTACAGTAGCCTGAGGCCATCAGCTTATTGACAACTTCTACTCTTATCGCCCTTTCTTTTACTCTCTGCAGTGCCCTTGTTTCTTTTTCCCTTCATTTCTCCACTGTCTTTTTTCATTCTCTTCCATAGGGTAAGAAAAAAGAGGTTTTGATTTATTCATGGACTCCTTTTTTATATTCATGTATTTTCCAGGGCTATCTGGGTGCGGTGGAATTTCTTGCTTCAGCAGCTGCTGGGATGCTCGACAGAAATCGGGTTTCAGGTCTATTGAGCCTTGCGGTGGGGGAAGGGAATGTGTATTGGGGGGTTATATATTACCCAGGAAATGTGCAGCAGGCTTCAGAGGTGACAGGCTGTGTTTATTACAGATCTGTCACACAGCTAATGGGCAGCCGGGAACTGGCTGCTTCACTAATGTGAAGGAGAAGCGTGCAGTGAACAAGAGGACTTCAGTGCTGAGAGGAGGGCTCCCTCCCCCCACTTTGCCCTTTAAACTCAAAGCAGTGACAGTGATCCGTAAACAGGGAAAAGGTGAATGGCGTATCCGCATACAGTGCTGCTGACACAGAATAGCATACGTTGTTTATGTACACTTCCGTTCAAAAGTTTGGGATCAGTAAGATTTTTAATGTTTTTAATGGAGTCTCTCATGCTCATCAAAGCTGTATTTATTTGATTAAAAATACAGAAAAAACAGTAATATTGTGAAATATTATTGCAATTTCTAATATTGGTTTCCTATTTTAATATACTTATTTATATAATAATTTATTTCTGTGATACAGTGCTGAATTTTTATCAGCCATTACTCTAGTCTAGTGTGCTGCTTTTTTCTTTGATTCTTTGATAAAAAAAAGAACAGCATTTATTCAAAACAGAAATCTTTTCTAACAATATAAGTCTTTACTATCACTTTTAATCCATTTAACACATCCTTGCAGAATAAAAGTATTAATTTCTTTAAAAAAAAAAAGAAAGAAAAAATATACTGACCCCAAACTTTTAAATACTACAGTAGTGTATGTTGTAACACAACATTTCTATTTTGAATAAACACTGTTCTTTTTAACTGTTTATTTATCAAATAATTCAGAAAAATGTATTTTATGTCATTAAAGTATTTTATGTTGTGAAACTGTTTACAACATTGATAATAAATCAGCATATTAGAATGATTTCTGAAGGATCATGTGACACTGAAGTCTGGAGTAATGATGGCGGAATGATGGTGTTTTGAATGATGGGATTTAATTTTTTTTTATAGTATGTTTAAATTGTATACTTTAATTTAATTTTTAATATTATTTTTCAAATTTTGATTTTTTTTTTTTTTTTTTACAGTATTTTTGGTCAAATAAATACAGCCTTGATGAGCACAAGAAACTTCGGTAAAAAATATGAAAAATCTTACTGATCCCAAACTTTTGAATGGTAGTGTATGTGATACTCTCCAAAATGGCGGCAGGGTGATGTGGAGGAGACGAATTGTTGAATTAAGTTGTTATTTTTGTTTTCTTTGTGCACAAAAAGTATTCTTGTAGCTTCGTAAAGTTACGGTTGAACCATTGATGACACATGGATTATTTTAATGATCTCCTCGTTATGTTTCTGAGCAACATGAGTGTGAGTAATTAATGACAGAATTTTAATTTTTGGGTGAACTATCTCTTTAAAGTCAAGCACCTAGCACGTCTTGTTTTCTGTTCTTAAATGACAAATCCAAAAATTGGAAAACAACAGGGTAATGTGTAAACAATCCAACCAGCTTGTTGAATTCATTGGAAGTGGAGAAAGGCTGGAAAAGCATGTTGAATTTTCACTCCCCTAACCTAATGCTTTTCCAGGAAACTACTTGGCACAATCATGTGTCCCTATATTATTACAGGGACAATCCCCCTAGAGAGACCTTGGGTTAAGTGCCTTACAAGGACACAGTGATGTTGGTTCATGGCTCGTTCCTTATGAGGCTCGAGCCAGAAACCGTCCAGTACACGCTACTCCACACCAGCCTGTTTTTGCAAGCGAATGAACATAAGACATTATGTAACATTTTCATGTTCACAGTGAACTAGTGTTTTTGGGAAACTGTTGGGTTGACTGAGTCTGTACTTTAGAAATTGGCAGAAATTAAAATGAGTCTCCTTTTAATAAGTTGTAGTGTTGTGCACACTAGTGCGAATGTTGAAAGATTTGAAATTGTTAGCATTAGCACAAAGATAATTTTTTAACCATTTTTTTATTTTTTATTTCATTGCATCTTTAAAGGGGTCATCGGATGCTACATGCATTTTTACAAGTTGTTTGAACTGAAATGTGTGTTGGCAGTGTGTGTACACATCCACCCTATAATGATAAAGATCCACCCAGTGTTTTCTTTTTTTTTATCTCATTAAATCATTTCCCCTTTCTCATATCAAGCCATTCTCAGATGCTTGTCTGTGTAATGTCACACAGACCCAGGCCCTCCCACGATAGTTTTAGAAAATAACCTGTTTTTTGAGAATATATTGAATTCCCTTTTTTCTGACATAGTGGACATGGTTATTTTGGTGGGTAAATACCACATTTACACATGCAAATGGACTAAAAGTAAACCCTACTTTACTATATTTCATAATTTTGTGAGAATATTTCAAAGTTTGCTTACAAATACTTTAAAGAGAACTAAGTACAACCCTAATTCTAGAAAAGTTGGGAAGTTTGTAAAATGATAAAATCTGTGATTTGTTAATTCTATTTAACTTTTATTTAATTGACAAAAGTACAAAGAAAAGATTTCCAAAATTTTCACTGACCAACTTAAATGTATTTTGTAAATATACACACTTCAAAAAAAGTTGGGACAGAGGCAAAGTTATATTATATAAAATTAAATTATAGAATAACCAAATAAACTGTTTTGACAGCAGCAGGTGAATTGGTAATAGGTGAGGGCATCATGTTTGGGTATAAAAGGAGCTTCTCAGTCTTTGCAAGCAAAGCTGTGTCATGGCTCAAAATATGTTTATGTTTACAAAATAAAATTAAGTTGGCCAGTGAAAACATTGGAACTTTTCCTTTGTACTTCAGTCAATTAAATAAACGTTAAAGAGAACAAACAACATTTCTTGATTTTATGGCATTTCACAAAACATCACAACTTTTCTGGAACTGGAGATGTAGAAAGATGGGATACATATGCTCCTTTTAGTGCTGTATACTAAAAATAAAGGTGTTTCAAAAGGTTCTTCAAGCAATGCCATAGGAGAACCATTTTTGGTTTCACAAAGAAGCATTCAGTCATAGGTTCTTTAAAGAAGATCTTTTAATAATCTGAAGAACCTTCTTTCACTACAAAGGACCTTTTGTGAAACAGAAAGGTTCTTCAGATGTTAAAGGTTCTTTATGGAACCATTTAGATAGAAAGGTTCTTCTATGGCATCGTGAAGCACCTTTATATTCAAGAGTGTACTATTTTATATATTTGTTATAATCAATTAAATTTTAAAACTTGCTTTTTTGTCAGTGTGGTGTGCCAGCTATAATAATAATAATAAAATATCTTTCTTAAGCAACAATGAGCATGATTTCTGAAAGATCATGTGACAGCTGGAGTAGTGAAGCTTAGCATATGAGGAAAACACATTTTAAAATTTATTATTTATTATTTATTATTTATTATTATTATATTAAAATAGAAAGCATTTTTTTTTTAATGGTAGATTTACTGTTTTTACAACCTTTTTTTCTATTAATCCATTAACAAATCTTACTGACCTTTTTTAATGGTAGTCCATATTATAGGCTATGATTTATTTATAATATATAAACCTATTTCAGAAGCATGTATTTTAACCCAAATATAACAGCCCACATTAGCCCATACATATTTATTTATTTATTTTTTGTCATTGAATACCACATGACAATCATAATATATTTGATTTGACTGTACTTATATCATTATCATTAGTTACACAAAAAAAAAAAAAAGCCATGTGGATATAAATTAGGCTATATTTGTGAGCTTTGAATAAACTCTTTAGAAATTTGTCATTCCATCCAACTGCAGCCAGTCAGCAAACAAAAAGCTATCATAATCTTTCTAAATAAGAAAAAGCATCTCATGCTTTATCGTGTCTAAATGCTTGCTATTGTTTTAAGTCTAAAAGCGGGAGTATCGGTGTAAACTAGCAGCTAACATGCTGTGAACGGCACAGCATTTTGCGTTACAGCACATAGATCCCGTTATAATCAGTCATTCAGTAACTGAGTGCAAGCGCTACTGTAAACAGATGCCGCATTCTATTTCTGACGCATTCCACACACTTGCACTACCAACAAGTTGACAAATTGATATAGAAATTGTGATTTGATGCATCCAGTGTAGAGACGGCGTTAGGATGTGGCAGGACATTTTAGTGTTGGGCAATAGGGTCATTTTTCGTCAGCCCGTGAGATCGATGATACATGATATTATCGTGCATGGGTGGAGCAAGAGAGAGACTCTTTGTTCTTGTCATAGCATAACTATTTGGTGTTTAAACAGTGCAGGTGTGCGAGAGAGAGCCTATGGAATCACCAATAATCTAAAAAATATTCTTTCAAACATACTGATAAAGTAACGTTAAATATAAAAATACTGTATTTAAAACAGCTAGTTCATATATAGTCAGACACAACTGTCATATCGCGCATCCTGTGACAGATTTGCCGCATCTGTGCACAGAAGTTATCAGTCTAAATGTTCTGCAAAATCAGTCAACAGTGAAAATCAATAGTAGATTTCATTTAAAGTTCAACAGTTTAACACTAATATTGGACGAACACGTTAAATATAAAGTATTCAAAACAGTTAAGTTCATATATTTGGAGTAAAGTTAAATTGAACTGATGCATCAGTCATACAGCGCTCCGCACCATGCGCCTCATGACGAGCCCGACGCACCGCCACAGAATCAAGAATGAGATAGAGTCTAACATAACTGTGGCATTAAACTCAGTTAGTGAGGGCTCATTTAAAATATTACACATATATAGGCCCTTCAGATTACTTGTTAAAGTGCAATGAAATACCTTATATCTGCAGATGATGTACATCTGTTTGTGGATGGAGACTTCTTCACCGGCTACAGGCTCTAATCCTCATTTGCGCGCCGAATTATAATAGGCCGCCAAATAAAAAGAATAATAATTATTATTATTGTAATTTAATACATTAATAGGAGAATGAGCCTAATATAGTCTTAACTATCGACAGAGACATCAGCTATCATCGATATCTCTGACTATCGTTGATACACAATACTATCATCTATCGGCACAACCCTAGGCCATTTTCTCTTGCAAGCTTCAGCTCATACATCTTTGGTGTAAACTCGCCTTAACCAAACGGCCCCCAAGAACGTCTCAGCGCCCCCCTTTCAAAAATATTGCTTCCAGCACCCCCCGATGCTCTCCAAACGCCCCCATTGAGAAACACTAATTTAAAGGAACATGGACTAAAACAGCTTGCTGAAAACAGAGCTGATTTTGACAGGGTAAAAAGGGGGTTGTTGTACACTACCATTGAGAAATTTTAACCAAAGTATGTTATAGACTTTTCATTAAGACCCTAAAGAATCATATCAACTTGTGGAAAATGGGCATCTGATGACCCCTTTAAGACCACACAACCCACTGAATGGACTCTTCATATTCATATTTCTACTTCTGTTCCTCACAGCCTTGTTTTCATTCATGTCACATTAAATGTGACGTTTACCCTGAATAAGATCTGTTAATGTTTCTTAGTAACTGAAAACAAATGTAGTCTGCTTTGAGAGGTGTCCTGGAGGCCATGTGGAATAGAGTTTAAGAGTTTAATTGCTGACTACTTTTCCAGGCTCCCACACAGGATTGTTCACTCGTATCGTGCTGTGTGATCAAAATATCAACAAGCGGTTTAATATGCTTGTATATTTGTCTCTGTGACACAATCCTTCAGTGCTAAGAAGGCTTGCTAGCTTTTAAAAAGAGTAGACCTACTACATAAACACATAAAAGATATGTGCATGGGAAAAGGGAATGGGGGAGACTGTTTGACAGTGCCAGAAAAAACCAAGCAAGCAAGCCTTTGAAGGTTCTGTGCACTCAAGCGGTGATCCAAGAATGCAGTTGGTATTTGGCTACGAATTGAAAGAGATGTAGCTCTCATTTCAAACACAGTTCAGCCTAGCATGAAATAAATGATGCAACGAGACGCAGATCCTGTTATTTAAACATAGTTTGCTTGTTTGTTTTGTGTTGTTTTCAACATCTTCGACTAGTTTTTAAAAGGCCTGGCCCAGATCTGTGGGTTTCCACCTAGTAGACCCACCAGTTAATGCAGTGTGTTCCAAGCACATGTCAACTAAGTAAAACTGTAATAAAATTAAAATTAAGAGAGTGAGTGTAGACCACTTTCTGCTACAGTACATCTGGTAAAATCAGTGTTCTTGAAATCGTATCAAATACATTTGTGCTAGTTATCACCTAAATATACACACTATAAATGGCATTTCTTTGGAATTCACTTTCTTTGGATTCTTTGGTATGCATTAATTATCTGTGTGAAAAACAGTATGAAAGACTGAAATGTTTATGCACAATCAGGGTACACTAATACTCTTTAAAGCAACATTGCTTCTGTGAGTAACTGGCAAACCGCGCTCCGTTTTGAAATGATTAGAGCACAAGGAAAGGAATCGTGTGGGCAATGCTTACTGTATTACATCTATTGTACTGAGCTTTTTTCATCAAGGTTTTCGTTGGCGAGTCTGATACTCTAGTGCTCTCATCTAACAGACACCCGATAGTGAGTGCCATTTAGGATCACCAATAAATAGGTGTTTTTTTTTTTTTTATTATTATATAAAGAAGAGCTCATGTTCAAATCATGCACATAATGCAAATACTGGAATATATTTATAGTGCTTTATAGTATTTTTCTTTCTTTTTTTGTCCATCTCGGATTTGGCTTGGTCCCATCTGATACCCATTCTGTCAAAAAAGGTCTGTATTGGACCGATACTGAGGATCAAATCGGCAAATAAAGATTAAATTAATACCTAGTGTCACCAAGTGGTATTGCAAAAAATAATGTTTTTCAGTCCCCTTCAAGTCTCTTCCTCATCTTAAGTTTTTCAGAGATATTGGTTGTCCTGGCTTAAACTCATGCTTTGACATGTTGGACCCCTCAAAACCGTCCAACCTCACAGCAGGAAAGCGCCAAAGTCTACAAATGGCTTGCTTTTAGCTGTCTCCACTCATTACGCTGGAAAAGTATTTCAGCACTGAATAAAAAAAAAAGAACCCTTAATGTCTCCCCTTACAGAATGGCAGTACTTCTGTGGTACTGAGAGGCAGATCTGCAGTGATCTGGCATGATGTTGCCTTCCATTTGTTACCAGTAATGACCGCTCTGCTTAGAGAGCCCAAGTCCTCAGAGAAGAGCGATGGAGATTGTTTCTATGTGCAGGCTGCCTGCTGCTCCCATGTTTCTCATGCTGTCTGAGGTTTAATTTTCCCACTGCAGCACGTATGAATAATGACATGAGGCAAAGAGCCCTCTTCTTTATCTTAATTTAATCCTAATTTACACAACAGCCAACTGCAATAGAGCACTAGTAATAGTGTGGGAGTACTGGAGTCCCACACCATATGATGACAAAGATTACAAGATTTCAGTTTGGTGTTGTCAAGTGTGCTTTTACAGGCTCATCTGTTGACAAATACATCTACTACTTTTCTTACTGGAAGTAGAAACCCTTGACTCTGTGCCCTCAGCCTCTGCCAAGATGGCCATTTAAGCTCTTAAAAAATTAATGCATGAGCAAGAGAGAGGAAGATGGTGGGAGTAAATGGAAAGACTGTGTACACAGATGAAAGTCGAGTTGCTGGTCTCTGGTTACTGTTGTTGCTCATTTGCACCTTCCATCTTCAAGTGTTGCATGAGCACTTTTGTTTGACACAAGCTTTTCTCTTAAAAAAAAAAAGAAGAATCAAATGTCTAAAAAAACACAAATTAAAAAAAGCTGCTTTTAAAAATAACTGCGTTTGTGTGGACAGGACTTTAAACTTCCATAATAACCTTTTTATTTTTATTTTCTTTGATGCCTAAATATTCTTGCCTATTTTTCCCTTCAGTTGCCTTATAAAATGTTTGTTGACTTGGACTAGTTGGAATATTGGATATCTATTCAAACTGTGGTCTGCAACATTTGTTCTTAAAGAATTTTGGTTTTAAAAACATTGTATTAATACAACCAAATAACTGCAGAGGTTTAATAGGAAAATTGACCATTTTGGATTCTAAGTGTTTCTTGAGTTCCAAATCAATGCATTATAGTAGGCTTAAATTAGATTTTGTTGCAAATGAAGCTGTATTTAGTTTGGATCGTTTCCTTTTTAAATTAAGCCATTTTCTTAATGGTTTTTTAAGGTTGAGGCCATGTTGAGCAATTTGTCCTTTCTGGCATTTTCCTAATTCGATTAACTACTACCAAATGACAGATGAATTAGCTCAAAAGTGCTGTAGAGTTTGATTGGATGCATTTTATATATACAAAATATATTGAATGTAAATTGTGCAATATACCCAGACACTATCTTACTGTTTTTCGTTATTTTTCCTTGCTCTCCACAGCCCTATCACAACATGCCTTACACACTAGGTTGCCAAGCACAACACCTTAAATGAAAGCTTTGTTGTAACCACTTCAAATCAGTGGGTGTTTCCCTCTTCATGCTGCATTACTCCTTAAGTGGCTTAAAAACAAAGGCAGGGTTATCCTTTGACCATTTACTCATTGTGCAAGTCTAACTGGAGAAGTACAATACTACTATAGGTCAACACAACTTGATGTACATGGTTGTAAATTGTTGAAAAAAAACATTTGACTTGTCTAAGCAGATTGGTGTAAAACACAGAATTGCTGTGAATATTTAATGTTATGTGATGTATGCTTACTGCTGGTATGATGTAGCTCTCAATTAACTTCAGTATCTTTATACCAAGAATCTGTCCAAGAAATTCAGTGACAAATAGTTACACATTTGCTTAGCGGTCAGAGGTCACAACTGTAATAAAGCTTGCTGGTGTTCATAAGAAAGGCAGAGCATCGGTGCATCACACATGGCTTTCCTTCATGCTACGTTTCTGTTCTGTTGAATGTGAAAGGGTCTTCAGAGAGTCCTCAATGGTGTGTTGTGCTCTGTTCTCATGCTCGCCATGAATATTGCATTAACACATTCCCCACCATATGTGGGCTAGGTGCCCTGGCTACTGCTGCAAGTGCACTCAGCATGCAGTGAGAGTCACTCCCTTGCCCTGACCTGCCAACAGCAGCAGCTCTGTATTATGTACAGAAAACATTCTTTTAGTTTTGTTGACAAGCTCCAACATGGAAATTAGTAGAATATGTATATTCATGTTTGGGTGTTCTAACTGCCACCCAGTGCAGAGTTAAACACTCTTTGAAACTTGATATAAATAAAAATGTCTGTCTGCTTCCTTCTGAATGAGAATAGTTAAATTTGACATTTTTGTGCCAAATATCCCAGTAAGGGATTCTCAGACCTTTTCTGAATGGCCTTTCCTAAATGTTGATATTCCAACAGTGCAGTTAGCCTGATTGATTATCTCAATGATGTTATCATGCTTGGATCAATTTTCGTGGCTTATGTGCTCATTACTCTCAAATCGAGTCTAGCCGGGACTTTGACCCCAGGGACGTGGCAGAGGTGCCCCTTTAGTAGGCAGTGTAGGTTACAGTATGATGGGTGTGTATTTCACTACATTGTGAACATTGTGTCGAAATTCATTTTACATTTAAGCCTATTATGCATCTGCAAAAACTACTTCATAATGGGGTTTAATTTTGTAGGTAGTGTTTCGCTCCTTTTCTGCTGATTATTGAACTTTGCCTTTCATGGTTATTGTCTGCAGTCAGTGCACTGCAAAAAAAAAAAAAAACCCTGACAATAATTATGTTTCTTTCATATTTTGTTTTGGTGGACTAAATCTGTTATGCTGCTGTTGGGAATGACATACAGGAAATCACCATTAGCAGATCTAGACAGGTGGAGCTGGGGGAGGACGGAGGGTTTCTGATAACACGCTGCAAGACTTGCGTAAAGCAAGCAGAGACAAACTATTTAAATGTTAGCTACCAGATTGCATTAAGGACCTAGATTTGGGTGGAGTAGTAAGTGAAGGAGTATTTAAATTTTTTTTTGTGGATTGCATTAAGGGTCAGTCGCGTGTTAAATTCATTCGCGAAACTACCGCCAGGTGACGCAAAGGGACGGATTGCGAACTGAATGTAATTGTAAAATGAGATCAAAAGGAGGAGGTAAAACAACAATAAACATAATGATATAACATTGTACCATCTTTAAAAACCATTAAAAAATGTACAGTGAGTTAATTTCAAAATGTAGGATAGTCTTAGGCTACAGTCTACTCATCAAAAATTAAAAGAAAGACCTTTACACAAAGGATCTTATGCTTGCTATTGTTATTAAACAGTCATTAAATATAAGGCCTATATATACAAATAAAAAGCTAAATTTTTTCATTTCGGTTCATTCTTGGTTTAAAAAAAATCCTTCCGGTTCCATTTGCAGATCGAAATGAGAACGGTCCAGCATTTAGCAATAATTATTGTTAATTCTGTTATTATTCTTGATTTTTCAAACTGCTGACACTTTGCATTTTTGAATTATGCCTTTACTGTGTGACCAAAAATTTTGTATTTTCTGTTTCAGCTGTTTGATCGCGCTGGTGCCTCGCGCACATTCATTGGAAACAGTAGCCGTTCACGCGTGCCATCCGGCGCGAGCAGCGGTCCACTTTGGCATATTTTTCCTAATGAATAATAGTTAAGCTTGAAATAGGCAACATCACGAATATGGAAACGTTTGGATTTTTCCCGAATGAGAGGCCAACCTTACCTTATGGTTCGCTTTAAATTATTAATCTTTTTTTTTTTTTTTTTTTTTTTTTTTTTTTTTTTTATTTATAGTTAAGCCTAGGCTATATTATTATATACTGCAATTTTATTTATCCATTAGAATTATATATTTGTAATTATTGTTCTGTTTCTGATAAATTTGTTACATTTAAAGGATTTGTTGTTAAGTGAAGAGAACTAAAAATATCCTGTTGGCACAATATAACATTATTAGGCCAGCCGTTATTATTTCTGAATGTAACAAAATGCAAACTTATACATGACTTATATTTTTTTTTTTTTTTTCCTCTCACAAACTTAATTTATTTTTTAGCCTGTTTTAAAAATAAATAAATAAATAAATAAATAAATAAATAAAATAACATGCAGCAAACGAAAATAGGCGATTAATCGGTTAAAATTTGTTACTGTGGGGTAATTATAATTATTATATACTTAGGAACAGAGTCTGGGCCTAATCTAGGCTATCCAGGGTTTTTTTTTTTTTTTTTTTTTCATTGCATCTGAAAATGACTTTGTGCAGCACATTCACTTCGCACGCTCAACCTGCCTCGCGCGTTGCTCAGCTGTGGACGATTTAAAAATTTTGCTATAAAGGTTGCTGTCCCATTTTATACATGAATTGTTCATTAAAAAAAATCGAATTATATTGATAGTTCTAATTATATTGTTAACACAAGTTCATTTAGGCTATTTAACATGCACTGTGACATTTTACCCTGTTTTAACTTATAAACTCCTTGAGATTTTAAAGTCAGTTTAAGTGTATTGAAGTTCAAGTAAATTTAAAAAAAAAAAAATAAAAAAAGGTTTTAAATGCTTAAAATATTTCTATGAATTAATAATATGTTATCAGGTTTTAATTGCTTAAATTATTTATATGAATTAATAATATGTTATCATGTTTATTCTTGTAGAAAATAAGTGTTTATTCTTTAAGAAAATATTTGTTTTGCTTCACCTATTTATGTAAGCTACAATTATTCTAAAAAAAAAAAAAAAAAAAAAACAATGTAATTAATAAGTGCCATCGGCCTGAGTAAATTTTACCATTATAGAATTGTGACATTTCATAGGTTAGTGATTTAGGAGGTGAAAATACTGTGAAATTACAAATGTCATGGGATTTTAAAGCAAAACAACTGAAGGTCTATGAAACGTTAGCCAATAAAGCATTTTTTTTTAACAATGGAACTTAAAGTTTTGAACTAAAATATTATTTCAACCATATAGCCTGTGAATAAACAAAATGCATACTTTTCAATAAAAGAAACACTGAGAGTTTGGTTCTGGTGTTTGGATTTGTAATTTTTTTTTTTTTTTTTCTCTCTCTCTCTCTCTCTCTCTCCAACTCTCTATTTAACAGCATTAACTTACAATGAAATACATCTTCCTCCAGGTAGAATGAATGTTTTTCTGTCTTGCTAAATGTTGGGCTCATGATCAGTAAGTTGTATTTGCTCAAACTGATTTAGTTAAATCAAAACTTGCGGACTTTGAAGCTGGGTCAGTTAGCGCGAGTCCCGCGCGCTGTGAATCGGGAGCAGCTGATGGAGGACTCCGCTTGGTCTTAAAGCCTTCCGCAAACGCTACGTTCACAAATAACAATGATTTTCGTAAAATAATGATTAATTATCAATTGATAATTTGTTATTATTATGGTCTTGTGAAAACAATAATATGGGCTGCGGGAAAATAATGAATAAAAAGAGTAGGTCTGCTGTGAGTGCAGGCATGTTTCAGCTAAGTAACATGAGAACACACCGTTCCTCACAGCCAAAAAACAGACCGAGTTCAGTTCAGCTCGAGGGGACTGGGTGGGTAGTTCTGTATAGCTTGTGGGGGTTGATATAAATGTGTGAATCTCTTGGTCTTTCATATGCACAATGTCTTATGAGGGTATCAAACTTGCAGAAACAGGTTTTAGATAGGACTCGTCACCTCGTCTCATTTGGTTTTAGGGCAACTTTGAAGAAAGGTTTTGATCCACTTCAAATGTTGACTACTGTATAGCGCAATATAGTTTTTTAGTTATTACAACTTCAGAGGAAGTTGCCTTAACTCAAAAAAAAAAAAAAAAATTTGCAAACTGTTGCGTTAATTTTATTTTGTTTCGTCTAAACAATATTATTTTTAGACTATGAAATATAAATTCTCACAGAATGTAGCCTTTTTATAACCATATATTGTCTTTTTATTTATTTATTTATTTATTTTTTTTGTAGCCTATTTACAATGCACAAACCAGAAGCAACAATATCTGCAGAGAAGGTTTGGCCATTTTCAAAAAAAATATATAAATTTTATTTCAATTTTCGTTTTTGTGTTTCAGAGGAAAAATCAGTGTTAAGGCATCTCTCCATTTACACGACCGTTCTGAAAGAAGAATTTATGCAAAAGCGTATAAAATGCTTTAAAAACTTTAAAAGAGATGTCTAGAGGGGTATTTAATAGGTCTGCCTCCCATGTAAGATTTTTCTAGTTACTAGTCGTTCATTTGTCATTATTCAACTAATCGCAGGTTTATATTACATTTACATCTATAATCCATAATGAGCCTTAATATATTCTGTGCTCAAGCACATGCATTAGGTTGGCCCCAAAGCACAGGCAGAAGTAGCCTAATAATTGTAAAAAAGGAGACATTTTAATTATTTATTAATAAACAAATGTTTTCTTGTCGGCTGCTAGATGAAATTCACAGTGCTGACTCTCTCCACATGGACGTGCCTTTAAATAGAAATACAACCTTCACAGATTACATAATGCTTTCGTTCTGAAGTGATTCGTTTAAAAGACATTTCAAGCTTTCTGTAGATATATTTATCATGTATGTGAGACACCACAATTTTAAGTTAATTCATTATCAGGAAAAAAATTCAAGTTGATCTAGAGGGCGCCTCCCTGTCCTGCATGCGCATTAATAATTTTCGCACAAACACTTAAATATGAATAATTATTCACATTTTGCATATGCATTACAACGTAAATTATTTTTTACATGCAATTATTCAAAATAAAACAAAACAAGATTTGTAATGAAGATAAAACAAATGAGAATAAATGCTGCGCGTGCACTCAGCATCACTCGCGCCGTCTCGCCGCGCAAATCTTGCACACGCAGACATTTTACACACCTGCATTTAAATGTGGCTGCAATTTTTTTTTTTTTACTTAAATTAAATCTATGTAAGCAAGTAACGGTGGCTCCCTTTAAAATCACTGAAGTTGTCTATTAATGAAGCTCTTTTTTACATCATTTGAACTTTGGTGATTATAATGAGAGAACTTGAGTTTAAACGTGAGGACATTTTATTAATCAGTCCATTCTTTAGAATTTCAATGATTTAGCTAAATCGTGCAGGTTTAATTTATTCGTTTCTTGTTTTAATTAGGCCTAAATAATGGGAACGAAATTACAGTGCCTCACGTTTTACTAAAATAAAGAAAAATAATTTATATAAACACGCAACAATTTCTTAATCAGTGTACAGACAAATATATTTTCCCAAGAAGTTGTCTGTCAAAATAAAGGACAGGTAACGAATAACAATTGCATTTTGTTTTATTAAAGGAATTTTAAAATATAAATTAAAATATAGGCCTACTATATGAGATATTGACATTTTGCATATAAAATCCATGTAGCCTAGCTCACTAAAATAGGCTACCACTTTTAATGCTACGATGCAAAGTAAACCACAATTTATTTTTGAATAATATAACACATAATTCATATTATATAAATAATACTGCACACCTATTAAATGTGTCAAATATAAAATATGGTGTAATACTGTTTAGCTTAGAGAAAATATAAGCACAGGCTCAGGCACAGGGCTTGACATTTATCTTGCTTGAATTCGTTCTAAGAAATGCACATAACTTCATAATTACCAAACTTTCATCTGTGAATATTAAATATTTTAACAATAGTGTTTTTCTTTCATTTTCCCTGACTGCAGCCGTCAAATGTAACACATCAGCGAGGCAAAACTGACGTCTATTTGTGAAAATGTGATTTGATGCGCTTGTTTGAAAACTTGTGATTAAAGCGCCACTCAGCGGTCAAAAGCTGCAAATGCACTTTGCAGACGCCGCGGCGGCGGTACGAGCGGCGGTACGAGCGACGGTAGAAGTAAAGTTTTGGATGTCCACCTACTGTTGAGAAGTTGTGATTTATTTAAATGTTAGCTACCAGATTGCATTAAGGACAAGATATTTTGCAATAGAGACATTTACGAAGCAGTACAAAAAAAATTGTCATTCTGGAATTTATTGCTCTGCAGTTTAAGATTTACCCTCCAAAAATAAGTCAATTTTTAAACTTTTATACATTTAAATTCAGTGATAAATTTCTATGGGGGAATATTTGAGTGGGTCATGTTATGATCCTATAACAGTCTAGATCAAATAAAAATTTGATGTTTATCTGCTTTCCCCCAGGGCATCCAAGATGTAGGTGACTTTGTTTCTTCAGTAGAACACAGATGGAGATTTTTAAATGAAACCGTTGCAGTCTATCAGTCTTATAATGTAAGTGGATGGGAATCACGGCTAAAACATACAATAAAACAAAAAAAAAAACACAAACAAAACAAAATTAAACCCTGCAGCTTGTGACGATACATTGATGTGTAAAGACACAAAATGCTCAGTCTGTGCAAGAAACTAAACCGTATTTATATAGTTTTTTTTACCTCTGATTCACACAATGTCTGAACTGTTAGAACTCTCTTGAGCTGATTATTATTTGTGTTTTTTTTTTTTTTGTTTTTTTCTTCTTGCTGTATGGCGGATCGCAGACTTAGAAGTGCATTACCGCCACCTATCTCTCAAATGGACCGTTGACACTCCTAATTGAGAATGTAGATAGACTGTAAGTGGTCCATTTGAGAGATAGGTGGTTTAATTTGTTTTTGTTTTTGTATGTTTTTTTTTTTTTAGTCTTATTGTATGTTTCAGCCGTGATTCCCATCTGCTTACATTATAAGACTGATAGACTGCAACGGTTTCATTTAAAAATCTCTATTTGTGTTCTACTGAATAAACAAGGTCACCTACATCTTGGATGCCCTGGGGGTAAGCAGATAAACATCAAATTTTCATTTTTGGGTGAACTATCCCTTTAAGAATATGAGTGTTTTTTTAATCTTATGTTTGTAACAGGAAAATAATATGATTGTCATCCAGTTAACTTTTTATTGACACCTTCAGGTAACAAAGAATTTTAGAGTGCTATTATGTGTGTATGTGTATATATAGTGGATCATGTCGTGATGTATTGTAATGGCTTCAAGTTGTGGATTGTATATTTGAAATTGGCCAGGGGTGGGTAGGCTTGGTGCCATTTTCTTGATTTGGGCCACTGCCCCTCAAAATGTCTGTGCACAACCCTGTTTGACCCTGAACTCATGCGCTAACCATGCTTTCACACCTTAGTGAGTTGGGCTTTGGCTGCTTAAGTTCTACACAATCTTTCATTACCAAGCAATTTTCTGCATATTCCTGTCATAATGTGCACTTATCTCTGAGCAGCTGGCCCTTCTGCTAACGTTGATAAAACATCCAGAAATAAATTGTCTCTGTTAAAATTATTTTTTTCCTCAACCAACCATGTGCAAGCAACTGTAAGTTGCAGTAATGCGATATAATGACTAACGTTAAAAATGAAGATCTTTAATGTTACTAGGGCAACCATTTTACAAAAGGACAATCTTAAGAATGCACTAGAATGGACAATTTTAATAGTGAATAAGACTTAAGTTTTCAATTTTTAAAAATAACAAAAATAAATGTATGATAATAGTGCATTGGACTGACACTATATTCTAAAGATTTTTAGTGAACAACTACTTACATTTTGATATGTTCCACACATAAATAGTGCAAATGTACAGTAAATACATTTTAAATTTCCCCTTTTGTGTAACAAAAGAAATTTGTACAAGATGGAGAAAAATGTGACTTTTATATGTTTTTTTTTTTTTGGTATTACTGTAATGGTTAGGTTCAGGTTTGGATCTTATATTTTTGTTTTCATACAATTTCCCCATCTTGTATGAATTATGACTGGATTGGACAAGTGACTAAATCTTTCATGTTAAAATGAGTTTTAGTTCTAACCAACCACAGCAATGCTGTATTTCTCTTTAAGTGTAGATGGAAAAATTAGTTTTTCACTGAAAACTGTCACGTCCTGCCTGATTAAAATATATAATATTCTTGTTTGCTTTTTTTGGATGCATTGCTGATTATTAAACCTTGCTGAAAAGTCACTGAATGTCACGGCTGTCACTGTGAATCCGGCATTATTTGGGGAGCTTGAAAAAGAGTCAGCACTGGTGTTAGTCATCTTTAATGTTTACTATCTCTCTTTTACCTGGACAGCAGCCACTGCCTGAGCTGAAAGAGGAATGTGTGTCTTTGAAAGACTTGAGATATGGCTGGAATTTCCCCAAAAGGCTGCCGCAAACAAGACCGGCATGGCAGGCATTCCCTTTCTCTAATTGGGCTTTCGCAATCAAAGAGAAATGCTTTTTCAAACTGTCTGGTAGAATTTCTCCAGTACTTGAAAGCTACTGGACGTGCTTTTCCATTTGAATCAGACTCATAATTGAAGCGTGGCAGAGGAGACTGAAAAGATGTCCTTGTTAAGCAATCAAACAGTGTTTTGAACTGAAGATCCAGCCCCAGATCGTGACTGCAGTAATTAGAGAGCTTTTTGGTTATATTTGGAAACGCACTCATGCTTGTCTCTGGAGGGAAAAGCTGCTGCTTCTCTACTGCAGTGCATCAGCTGTTCACCTTCAGGCTGGATTTCCTGTTTTAAACACATTAAGGTCTATAGCATCAGAGCAGAACAACAAAAGAAAGTGGATCACTGCTGAAAAATCATCCAACGCATGTTGGCCTTAAACTATTTAGCCATTCAGACAGTGACATATTTTTTTCCTGGCCTTATTTACTTGTGCTTCAGTTGTTTGTTTCCACAATGACCTTTAAGTTGGTTGTACTCTGGTATTGACAGCTTACATGTGTGCTGTTCTAGAAACATGACCCAAAATGTTTAATAAAAAAAATCAACCTACAAGAAATTGTGGCTGAAATGTTGCAGCTGGCATGAAAAATACCATAGAACAGCACTGTTTCAATCTGATTCCAAATTATGATCACTTGGTTGCTTAAAAACAAACAAAAAAAGTTTGTTACAATGGAAGTCTATGAGACATGAAAAGAATAAACATTAAAATAAACGTGGTTTCAAAATGATATTTTAATGTCATTCTCATCTTAGTATGCAAGTTTAAGAATTATATACCAGCATTCTCTATGCAGTTAAACCTTACCAACAATTACTAGAAGTTAATTCTGCTAGAACTGTAGCCATTTTTGTTTGTTTTAACAAACATCATAGTTGCAGTTAAAATTAGTACTTGGAGCCCACAATTAGTAATTTACAATTTACTAACTGCATCACAACCGTTTCACTATTAGAGAAAGATCATTTGATAATTAGAGTCATTTCCTATTGATGTTTTCCAGTGTGCTCTACAGGGACGAGGCTGTCTTGATGACTAAGTTTACACACAAACACACACTTCCTCATGGTAATTATCAGATCTTTATCTTATCTACAATATTTTGTGCCAGTGCCCTTGAAAGTGTGCTGATAAAAACCATGGGCGAAATCACACAGCGCTTAGAATGCCTCTTTGTTTTACATTTCAGTGCTTCCCACAGCTAGCCCCAGCTTTGTGTTGAGCTCGTTTTAATCTCCATAGCTCTTGTTGAGCTTATTGTTGTGCTTTTGAAAGAAGTGTATTTACTCTCAGAGAGCTGTCTGTAGCCACCTCGGCTGAGCCCAGACCTCTCTCAGCAGGATAATCTGCAGTCTGATCTGCTCACCCCTTACATAGCAGCCAGCTATGTAGCCGTCTTTGTGGCGTACAGCGAGTGGGGGAGGGGCCCTCGCTCCTGTCTCCCCATGTATGGACTAGTTCTCTGTGAGCTGAAGAGGCCCTGAGTGCTCATGTTTATACTGAGTCTCCACAGGCTTTGTGTTTGCCGGCTATAAGATTCACACTTTGAGAACAGCACTCGTGGAATTTTGAGGTTTTTTTGAAGAGTCTGAGGAAGCACCAGTGAGGATTTCTGACATGTCTGATGTTGTTGTTGCTGTTTTTCTGCTTCCCATAATGTCTCAGAAAAAAAAACATTATTTATATACAGCTGCAGTCATACGTTTATAAAAATTGCAGAATATGTCAAATAATTAATGTTATGTTAGATGTTGTTTTATATGGGTTTTTGAAAAATCTCTCTTTTGCAGTTTATAACTTAGCTATCCTTAAATGAAAACAATCTGCAAAGTTGTTAATCAAAAAATTGCATGATAAATAAAGATATTGTCTGTCAAAAGAGAGGGTCGGTTCTGAATCGCCGTAACGAGTCGTTATATTTTTGACTCTTTTGTCTGTTACCGGTGTACGTCACTGGGTACTCATTTGCATAATCCCCACCTGCCCGCGAAATACGAACAGAGTCTGATCTGCCCACAAACACTTTTGCTATTAGTGCGTTTACATCATGTTGAGAAGACGTTCAAGGATACCACAGAAATACAATTCGAGCCTTTTGTTGTGTGTTTGTCATTTTATCAAGAACTGCTTCTCTAATCTGGGCTTTTATCTTCGTTGGCTTCTAACTCTTCTTAATTTGGACTAACAAGCTCTCTGAACCACGACCTTTAAGTAGTACGATTGATACGTTAGGTGTACATTTTCAATTGAGTGCTAAAAAATATAATTTTTTTGTGCCAATATGTGATGTATACCTAGTGCAGCTTTAGGTTTCCAGGTAAAGCACGATATTACTGTCTTACTGAAGTGATGTCGCAGTGAACCTAAGAATATGTCGATTATTGTAGACTGACGTTGTTCTAATTACTTTTTTCAATAATAAAGAATGTAGTGTAGCACACAGACTTTATAATAACTGTGAAACTGCTGTTTATTGTGCTGCACTGGCAGTTACAGGGTTAATGCGGGAGAGATGAGTGATTTCGGCTGGTGCTCCTGTGATACAACTGTTCTGCGTTCTGATTAAAAGTTAAGACCAAGCGTCTTTTGTCTGTCGTTCTTCAAACATTACAGTAGACATATTTTGGTTTACAAACTGTATTGTTTAATCAGTTAGTCACGTTAGCACTCGGCTAACGTATCCACCTAGTGTTCACAGTTTAGCAGCTAAACTTTAGCTGTGGGCACGATTCGCTTGCATAAGTGTTTTTGTATTTTATGTCATTATAAGAACGGATTGATTATATTATTGTTTTATGTAAAGGTGCTTTGTCAATGGTAGCGCTGGCTAACTGGCTCAAGGACTCATCTCTGTGCCAATCACAACAGGTTTGGCCAGCTGACCAATCAGAGCAGAGTAGGCTTGAGGAAGGGAGGGGCTTGCTCCGAACTTGCTTGAAACGAATCATTTCCTAATCATTGGCAAATGACTCTAATATTAAATGTATATTCTGAGAAAATTAGAATGTTTTCTGACCTTACATGCATTTAAACCTGATGTAGGGGACTACAATACAATATTGGGACACTTTAAAATACCATCTGACCTGCTCTTTAATAATTTGAACACTTTTGCTCATGAGTTGCTTGTTTGTTCTAAACAGTTAAACTGCCCACTATTCTTCAAAGATAATTCTTAATTCACTAATTCACTAATATAATTCTTCAATAGTCCTGCGCATTCTTTGGTTTTCCAGCATCTTCTGCATATTTGAACCCTTTCCAGAAGTAACTAAATGATTTTGAAATCCATGTTTTCACACTGAGGACAATTCAGGAACTCCTACACAGCTATTACAAAGGTGGAAAACATTTACTGATGTTCAAGAAGGCAGTACAGTCCATTAAGAGCCAGTGGGTATATGAAACAGTAGCAAATTTTTTTTTTAGAAAATATGTTTTAATTTGGTTTGTTTTTCTTTGTTTTAAGCACAAACCTCACAAAATTGTTAGATTTATGCTTACATGGTAAAAAGCCATTTGCCAGCAAGATAAGAAATTCAAGGATGATTTAGATATTTTTACTGGCCGTTTAGAAATTTTTACTGGAAAACAAGACAAAATAGTGATTTTTTTTTTTTTTTGGGCTCCCATGGCTCTGTGTGTCTAAATAGAAACTATACATCACAGAGTGCACTCATAATTGCTCCTGACACATTTACTTGTAAAAGCAGTGGCTGTGTAGAGGTGTGCGATATACTCCTCTGATGGACTCTCCGTGTATTAATGCTTTGTGGCGTTAGACTGGCAGGTTTCCAGGGCTGCTCAATGAGGCAGCACTCAGTCTGCTGAGCTCTTTCTGCCTCGCGTCACTCTGTTTATTCTTCCCTGCACTCTGGCAAACCAGTTGAGCTTCTGGAATACACTCCTTCAGCTTCTATCTCTGTACTGTGTCCACAGTTACCGTACCAGTCAATTCCTTAACACCCAACACATAACCTTCCAACCCGAGAACCCATTTTGATGATTACCAAGAGCGTTTAATTCCACTGTCTGTGCACACAGCCTTTGGGGAGCCAAACTGACCCAGTTTCTGTGCGAGTCCACATTTAGACTGGCTCCGTAGGCTAAAATCATCTATCCTTGATCTCACCCTCATAAACAAACAACCAATATATATCATCCTTTGCTGCTTTCCTATGCCTTAAATTAGTAGTGCATTTAAACTACAAACACAACTGTTAGATGTAGAACTCTTTACCTGTTTAATATGTTTGAGATCTGGTTTTAAAAAGGCCAAATGTGTTTACTGATTGCTTAAAAAATGCCTATGACTACACCAATAATGTCACAAATTAATTGTGTGCATTCCTAATCATTGTCTTATTTTTGCAAAAATCACCATTTACAGCTATACTCTATACCTATATATAAATACAGGCATCACTAAGTTTTGCATTTTGAGTGCTGTGGTCTGTCATTCCTCCTGAAAGTGCCAAATGACTGTCTTCTCAAATACACTGCTGAAAGACATGGATCCGCTTTGGTAATTTGCTGCAAAAATGCTGCTTAACACAGCTAATGCAGAACTGATTTTTGAGAAGCTTTTAAGCCTATTACTTTCCACTTTCCACCAAACCATACACAGATAAAAAATAGAAGCAGTGTCACTAGTGCTTTCAGATTTTGAACCTGGAGTTTTTCTAATCCTACTAATCCTTTCTGGATATCAGCATCAGCCATTTAAAAAAAAAAAGTCTTATCTGTCTGCTGATTTTAACCCTATATAGTGTTAGTGAAGCGTAATTGAGTTGTGAGTCATTTTCATGCTGCATTGAATTGTTAACCTTAAATGTTTTAATACATGTCGTGACAACCAACTGTTTATCAGTTTTCCTCCCCCACTGTCAGGTAATATAGCTGAGTGTGTGTGCTTGTGTGTGTTCGCTCTCTGGCTTGTGCTTAAATAGAGGCACAGCCATGGCGGTGAGTGGAACCAGTGCTTAGTCTCTGCAGGGAGATGTCAGGCAGAGCATGCAAGGTGAGTGCAAGCCCTGGATATGGTCAGAGACAGAGAGAAAGTGTGTGTGTCTGTGTGTGAGGGGGTAGTGAAGCTCAATTTCCATTTTTATTAACAATCCTGTTACCTCTGTCAGGGAGACGGATGGACGGGAGCTGGTGGATCAATGTCACTCTCCCTCCAGCATGCCAAAGAACCAGCACAAGCACACCATTAACTGCTTCCTGTCCTACCCCTGGTCTGTGCTCAGCCCACAAGGAAGGGCTATAAATACTGCTTATGTTACCTTTCTCAAGGTCTTATCAAAGGAGCTATAGTCTTTAACAGATACTACAATGCGATTTCTTGCCATTACACTGCAGGTAATTGATTGTTCAAGTGCTCGCTGTTAACTTAATTAGTGGTGTTTTCGAAGGCAAGCAGGACTATTGCTATTGCTCTTATGGGGGATTAGGGGTTTGTTCATATCCTTAAATCTAAGTGTTAAACTTTGGTTCATAGCTCATTCTGTTACAGACATTAATGTTTGCCTTAAATCACATGCCTTGTTGAGAAGAGGTGTGTTCTTATCTTTGTAAGCAGTCTGGCTTAGAATTTTTACCTTGGGGATGAACAAACAGGTGTAAAAATCCCATTAAGTTTTATAGAAGGAGGGATCCATGGCCATCTAGAGTTTTTTCAGTCAGCAAACACCCTAGCAGCAGCATTGTTCCACACTAATAATCATGCAGAACACCCTAGCAATACACTGAATACTGTAGCAACTGTATAACAACATGCTAAAAACCACCCACAACACCGTAATAGTATGTATTTCATGGTCCAATACTACTTAAAGGGATAGTTCACCCAAAAATGAAAATTATCCCAATATTTACTCACCCTCAAGATATCCTAGGTGTATATGACTTCCTTCTTTCAGACAAATCCAATCAGAGTTTTTTATTATGGATGGATGCTCTTTATTTCACTTCTTTTAGACTTATGAACTGTAACACCCGCTGACTGCCATTAAATAGCTTGGAAGATCAAAGACCATTTTTAATATAACTCAATTGGATTCGTCTAAAAGAAGAAAGTCATATATACTTAGATTCATTTTTGGGTGAAATAACCCTTTAAGTAACTGTAAAAATCTATTTTATTAACTTCTAGTGCAAAATCTGTGCAGTTGTTCTGTTTATTTTACTGTCGTTTTTCATGGTTAACAGAAATTACTGCAGGAAGATGAACAGTTGGAGAAGTGTTCGGAAAAACCTCTCCTGCTGGTTTTTGATTTGTGACTCACTCACGCCAACAAGAAGAGGACCCCTGGTAGTTAGTGGGGATGATTTCTCCCAAAGAGCCATTCACTCTGACGTCTCAAACTGTAACGGAGCACAAACCATGATGGATTTTGCATGCACGATGATGTGTTTGCAAGAGGCTGTGTGTGCGTTTGGCTATATCTCATGAGACTGGTATAGGAGTGTGTCTGCTGATGAATACTGTGCTTGTCTATTCAAACTATTATTTTGGGGAAAGGTTTGGATCCCTTCCCTGCTGAAAAGACCAGCAGACTCACCTAATCATGAGCGTGAGATACTGCTGTGCTGATGTCAGGTCAGGCTACATGGAGGGGCCTGACTAGAGCCCTGCACGGGGCTCAAATTTAGGCCTTAGCCCAGCCCCGGCCCGTGTCTGACAGCTTATCAGAATTACCGGCCCGAGTCCGACCCGAGCCCATCTTTTTTTCCCCTTCTCCCAAAACAGCTTATTACTTTTCCAGCTATTAAAATAGTTTAGTTTTGTATGAAATGGCAAAGTGATTATATTTAGTTTCATTTTTTTATTAAGTTAATTTAGGAAATGTTTGGAACATTTTTTGTTTGTTAAATATAAGTTTTTGTTTTCTAAAGTAACGACCAAGTGGCCAGCGGCAAACAGTGAGCCTATGTTTGATCAATTTAGCCTTCTTAAATCATCATGACTTTCCTAAAATAAAATCTATAGATATAAAACAGTTCAAGCATGTAACAATGTTTAAACGTTAAACCTAGATAAATGAAGTGCACTTTGCAGGATATGGAGGTGCCAGCACAATCACTTTTCAGTGAATACGCTGTCATTTTTGCTCATAAAGGTAAGAGTAATACATCATTCGTAACTGTAAATGGTCTTCTTTTATTTGTGTGTACTCAAAATATCAACAAAACGTTGTGCTTTTATAAAATATAAAGGCACCTCTAATGAAGAGGTGGCCAGTGGGATCGGCAACTTCATCCTGGCGACATAGACTCAGAAAACACTATTTATAGTAAATAATTCAAATATCACCTTCCTCTTTTCCCCTGACACATTTACGGTAATTACTTTTGCTGAAGCTTTGCGGCAAGCTTAAGCCTATTGTGTGCATTTGAACGCAGAACTCTTCAGCTGCGATGACAGCACGCATGCTGCTGCTGCTGGACACTAAACACCGTCGAGACGCTCTCGACAGTCGTGGTAGCACAGTCTTGTGTTGTTTCCACCAGCGCATCATTTTTTTCATCACTAATTGATGGTGTCTAAAATATAAAAATAAGGAGAAGCCTAAAACGGGTCCGAAGCCCGGCCCGCGTCTGAACTATGACGTGAAAATTGGCCTGAAGCCCGGCCCAAGGGGCGTAAAAAAAGTCTAAAATGCAGGGCTCTAGGCATAACGATCACCTCAAACTGAAACCTTTTGGAAACTTTATTTTTAAGAGTGTATGCTGGTTGACCACCTCTACCAGCCAATGTCTGCTGGTGAACAACATGAGTATGTCGGTCCACAACCACCAAACCTGAACAAACCAGTACCAGCATGGTACATGTCTAAGCTGGTCTTTTCAACTGGGCAAACCCCTGCTTCATTTCCAATTGATGCACAGAACACTGTCGACCTTAGTCTGGGTGTACACCATATTTGACACATTCTTATATTTTCAGCATATTTTGATCAATGTGTCTTTCCAAAAAACTGCAGAGGACAAAAATCTCAGGAAAGCATGGAAGAACTTATTGTTACTATCTATCCCTCACAGCCTCACATTCAATATTAATCCACCCCGGCTAAGGTCTGAACAGTATGTGATTTTGCCTATGTTTTCCCATCTTTATTTGTTCTCTCTTAGTCTAGCTCTGTACCAGCCACACACACACACACACACGTCTCCATTTGCCCTTGCAGCAGGGAAGGTTCAACTCTCCCTCCCCCCCAGAGAGCAGATTTGCACTTGAGCTGACCGTTAAACATGCTTTGCTGGGTTGCCATAGGAGGGCTCAGCACAAAGGTACTGGTCCTGACCCCCGAGTGGCTGTTAGCAGGGCTCCTGCAGTCTCTGGGAGAGAAAGAGAGGCACTCACATTGAGCTTAAAGATTCTCAGGAAGCTGTCAGTACTGACACATTTCTCCCTCTGCACTGCTGCACATATATGCAAATCTCAGTGCCTCAAAAAAACAAAGCACCAGATAACCCTCAATTTATTCCCCCCTTCTCTTTCTCTCTCCTCCTTTCTCTCATCTGCTTTCTTTTGCCACTGCTAAGCTAATGATGATTTTCTTGCCCTGCCTCCCCCTCACAGAAGAGAAGTGGAACGGAGAGCTCAGCAGTGTTTGAGTGTGGGGGAGCGGTCATGTACTCAAGTGTTTCTCATTAATGAATGATAATGGAGCCATCATGTCTCACGTAAAGAGCTCTGTGACTAATTGTGCTACACTGTTTGCTCACAGAATCTGCCTGATCTCTCTTCCAGAGGCTTTAGTGAGTTACTGTCAACAACATATTTGTGAGATTTTCTCACCTGGATGTAGTTTTGACTCGTGGTGTGTTGCGGAATCGCCCTAAAAAGAGACAGCTTTAATAAAATATACAGTGGTATCTGTAGCTTGTTAAAAATAGTCTACTGTGGTACTATCATGTTTTTGAACATTGTTGGTCTTTGTTGGTATGTGAATAAGATGGTAGTTTGTCAACAAGCTAGAGCTATACCATTGTATATAACATTGTAGGGTTGAAACATTACTCATGCATAATTAAAAATCTTGGAAAAGAGTCTTAAGATTGGTACTATGGCAGAACCATATATATTGTGGACATGGTATCATGGTAATACCGTGGTATTTTTTTGCGCTTTTCCACTGCATTGTACGACTTGGCTCAGCACAGCTCAGTACAGTACGTCACGGCTCAGCTCGGCTCGGTTTGCATTTCCACTGCAGTTTAGTGCCGCTTTAGAGTGGGCGGGATTATTCACATGTCGTTATAGTTGTGCCGACTCTAATGCCGCGACTCCTAAAAAACGTTTTCATTCCGCTTCGACCCATCAAGCTCTCGTGGATCCGCTCCTCTGAGAGGAACATCTGTACGTCCTCAACAGACAACGAAACAGCAATTTTTGGTTGTTAAAAAAAGTGCGCTTGTTCAAAACAGCTGCATTCGATCCTTCGTTGGCTGTGCTGATTTAAATCTAGTGGTTCTGTTGTGTTTGTGTAAAGGTTTGATTGTTACAGGTAGTGACTATACTCTCCTGCCAATCCGTGATCAGCAGAGTTTACACGTAACGTTTTAGTAATGGTACGGTTCACTTGGAACCTCAACAAAAGGTTGTACTAAAAAAAGTACCAGGTACTGTACCCAGTGGAAAAAAAAACAAAAGTGAACCCTACCGAACCGTACCGTGCAGTACCATGCAGTGGAAAAGTGCCATATGATACCTTGGAGTACCATGCAAAAACACCAGTATGTTTCTTAATATCACCTTAAAGGGGAGCATTAATGTACAAGAACAACAACAAAGGGCCTAATGGTGTGTTCACACCAGATGCGAAGTGAATATGTCTATCGCGTCATTTTCTTTATATGAGTTTTAAATATGTCTTTAGTGTTGATGGATATAGATTAGTCTAAGTGTGTTTTTTTTGTTAATTGTGTGGAGGAGGATGAGTAATGTTAGGCTATTGATCCTGCATTAATGTGTGTTACATTTTACTACTGTATATATACTGAAATAATAATTATTTTTTATTATTGATAGCAGCATCTCTGTAGCCATGCTAATAAAATACAACTACCACTACAACTGATTTTAATTGTTTTCTATGCTCCAGACCTATATCATAACAGATGACTACCGGATGTGTCAATAAGCTCTCCGCTGATTGGCTTTACGCGTCATGCAAATTTTCCGCTCGAGATGAATTTTTTTAACTTGTGCGGAAGATGCGATTGAGGCGAATATCACGTCTTTGCATTGACTTTAGCTGCATTCACACTAGCAGTGACTTTTGTTGCTGCATGTCGCCAGGGGTTGGCGATGAGGTCACTAGTTGGAGTTCTCACGTTGACAGCAAATCAGTTTTCTTACCACTAAATACAAACATTTTGGAGGCAAAAGACTAAATACAATATAAATTGAATCTGTAAATAAAAACAAAAATGAATGATGATGGCAAGGATTAGGCTCTTTCCATCACTGCTGAGCTGAGAGGAAAACGATCACGTGAACTCGGTCTTCTTTCCTATTGGCTGTTGCTCTCCAAAGTCGGTCTTCATTTGCATAAAGTTGAAGGATTCTGAACTTTGTCGCTTTGCTGGACACACACAATCCGTCGCCAATGGCCGTTGTCACTCGTGTTGCCAGAAATCACCAGCTTTCCATTGAAATGAATGGGATCGTGTCGCCTTGTCATTGCGTGTCACTTGTAGTGTGAACGGGGCTTTTGTATGTAATCTGCTCGCACAAATAATTACAATTGCATTTGGTGTGAACACACCATTAGACAGAACCTTTTGGCATTCTATTCTTTACTTCCATGATTTTCATAGATAGAAAGATAGATAGATAGATAGATAGATAGATAGATATTTGTGTTTTGTTTTTGGCATTCTGCTTATAATGTCTACATTGCTTTATGGAACAGAGTGAGTATGTTTGTGATTGGGATTTAGTTTAGTCTAGGGTAGTGGAGTTGGATTTTTTCTTTGCTTAGCCCCAGGCTCTTGTGCTGACAGAGAGGGGAGGTGATTAATTGCCTCAGAGGGAACAGTTGCAGGAATTATTAATGGCTGCAGGATTAATCTGTTTTCTCTGTTTGGCCCATTATTATGGGAGACCCTGGTGGTTGGAAGATTTTTCTCTTGGTCTGGAGCTCCCTGGCAGCTCATAGGACTGAGTTGTGTCTTTCTTTTGATCAGTGTCTTTTCTTTGTCTTTCTCTTCATGTGTCTGGAAAATTCCCATCTTCAGCTGGGTGTTTCGGCAAACTCCAAACTCTGTGTGGCAGGTGGAATTGATTAATGTCACAGCATATTAGGGAAAGTGCTGTAAACACAGTGTGTCCCTGTTTCAACATACCAAGCACTGTGATTCCTCTGTATACCTATCCTAGTCTCTGTGTGTGGGTTTGCATCTAAAATGGGGAAATTGCATTGAATTTTATGGAACATGTGCTTCTCTCAGCTTTAACCCTAATACCCAGCCCTTGAATCTGACACCACAGAAAGCTTTGCAGACATTAAAATGACCATCTTTCACAATGTTCAACATGTTGCCTGACTCTTGCATGTTTTTGTTTTGTTTTGTTTTTTTGATCATGGACAAACTCGTTTTACTGTATTTAAGTACATTTAGCGGAAAGTACTTAAGATGTCCACAGAATTCTGGCTGCCTTCATTCATAAAATTCTACTCATTGCTTGCTTCTTGCTTGTTTGTTTGGTAGGTAATTTGGAAAATGTGTTCATACTTTTTTCTTTTTGTTTTTTTTTCTTTTATTTTTTTACCAATAAAAGTGTTGTACTCTAAATCTTCTTCCAACAGATTTAAAACACGTTTCATGTGGATCTATTCATACCTATCATTTTTTATTTATTTTTTTATTTTGATCCAATCCTGAAGCAAGGGAAGAAGTATTTCAGTAAATTATAACAAGTAAACCAGCTGAGAGTCTCTCTTTCTTTCCAGGAGCCTTGAGTGCATTCAATTTACTGCATTGAGGGAGCTGTAAGTGTCTGTGAGCATTCATGACATGCTCTAATCATTAAGGTACTTAGAGTTAGATTGGAAAAATTAGCTGGATTTCCCCAGACGGTGATGCGATTCTCACTTGACTCTGCTATGTGTTATCCATGATTGAGACCTTCAGAGTTTGTCAGATCCTGAATTGAATAATGATTTGTTTTCTTAGACTTTGACTTGGCACAATATCACAAGTAGAGCACCAAAATATGACCTGTCTATCTTTATTACATTATTACTTCTAGTCATTTATTCAAGCTCAACTTAACACACTAACATGGATAATACCTCTAGAGGTAGATCACAACTCTCCAGCTGTCTGTGTTTATTACCCCTACTGAGTGCATGTGTTGATGTCCCTCCACCTACCTTTCATTGCCCATGGCAACAAGACAAACAGCCTTTTCAGGAACAGATATGATTGAATACAGCAAAAACTAGAGAATGTTTTCCCTTGTACTGTACCTTTGGGGATCTCCAACAATGAAATCCATCTTGAACATTTATAATACCATTGGATTTCTGCCACTTGTGGTCTACGTGGACACCTAAGTGAAACATCATTAAATGTAATCAAGGCTTTAAAGGGGTCATATGACGTTGCTAAAAAGAACATTATTTTGTGTATTTAGTGTAATGCAATGTGTTTATGCGGTTTAAGGGTCAAAAAACACATTATTTTCCATATAATGTACATTATTGTTTCTCCTCTATGCCCCGCCTTTCTGAAACGCGATGATATTTACAAAGCTCATCGTTCTGAAAATTGAGGTGTATGCTGATTGGCCAGCTATCCAGTGCATGGTGATTGTCCGACTGCCTCAAGCGTGTGATGCAGATGTTACGCCCCTTAACATACTGTGATGCCGTCTCCCAGCAGGACGAGACTCAGTCCAGCTGCTCTGCTCGTGCACATCCCATCATCGTTTCTGTTTTAGCAGTTCAGTCAATGTACTGTTAGGAGTAAGTGAATAACTTGGGATATTGGTTTATTTCGCATTAGAGGGACTGTTAGACACGTTTATAAACTGAAAAATTTAAGTAATTTGTGGATTAGTGCATACTGGAGATGCGAAACGTTTCAAACGATTCAGTTTGATTTGGTGAACTGGTTCGACCGGTTTACTAAGAAGATCTGGTTAAATAGAACGATTCGTTCACGATCCGGACATCACTAGATGAGACAAAACCAATAAAACCCATTACAAATGAGGCATTTGTTGCATCTAGTGGAGACATAATTACAGATTATAATGACTTATACTGTCTTTTTACGCATTGCGTTTCATATCGCTGGGCATAAACATAAAACCATGTCTGCATTTGTGATCAGAGAAACAACAGGCCTACTCTACACTGCTCAAAACTCACATTGGAATCATCATTGGAAAATTATTTGAATATAAAAAACTTACTTACAGGCTGTGAGTCAGAAGCGCCAGACTGTCCTTGCAAAGTTGGAACTGTCAAACTTTATAGAAACAGCCATTGTGCCACAGACGCATTGCAGGATACTGGTTCAGGAAACAGTCCTCATCCTCCATAAAATGCGCAGCACACTTCTGAATATTTGGGTTGAACTGTCCTGGAACAGTGTTGTAAATACAACTTAACCACTGATTTTTGTTGTGTTTTGGAAGGCCAAACAAAGTAGTTTCACTTTCACAACAAAACACACAGCGACTCCACAACATGGTGGCAGTGGCAACAGAGAATAAAAGTTATGCCTTCTTTCTTTGCGTGAACATTTGGGCGGCATTATGCAAATCTTCCCACATCATGACGTAGACATGTGGGGGCATGTTAGAATTAGCTGTTTTAGGTAGGAGTGGTTGACTCTTAAATTTTATAAAGAATATCTCTTTGGATTTGAGACTTTAGTCTTTGCAACTTTACAGATCTTCTTTATGCACCAAGAGCTTGTAACACTCCAAAGAGAAAGGAAAAATTGAAATCGCATCATATGAACCTTTAATGAGATTAAAGAGGCAGTTTACCAGAAAATGAAAATTCTGCATTGTCTAGAAAGTTATGGGCCATCCAGTAATTACAACCTTAATACAATCAGCTAACTAATATTTCATGTGGTCTAGAGAAATTATAAAGCTGAGTTTCATCAACATATCAGTAATAGCTAATGTCATGTTTCCTTGTAATATTACATCTGGGAACAACAAAGGGCAAGAGACAGAGCTTTGTTGCACTCCATACTTAGCTTACATGATTATTAGGGTGTAACAATTTAAATTTCAGTCTTTTTCTCTCACAAACCTATTACATGACTTTAAATAAGTATTAAGGATATAGTGCTGTATTTATTTATTTTTCAGTCTTTTTCTCTCACAAATTTATTATTTTAGTTTATGGTTGATAAGTTTTTAGTTTTTTGTTTTTTTTTATTTTTTTTTCTATTTATGATTTTGTTGTATGTAATTGATAAAATGACATTGGAAATTCTATTTTTTTGGTGCGCTTGTTCAAAACAGTTGCGCTTGATCCTTCGCTGGCTGTGCTGATTTAAATCTAGCAGTTCTGTTGTGTCTCTGTGTCGTAAGTTCAGTGACGCAGATAGTGACACTCTCTACGGCCAATCAGTGATTGTGAGTGAGTTTACATGTCACATTTTGGTAAACAGTATACCAGCTACTGTACCCAGTGGAAAACCCGCCAAAAGTGAACTGTACCATGCAATGGAGTTCCAGCAAAGCCCCGGACACACTGCACCTATTATTGGGCTGGCTCCCTTGCTGCAGTATGGGTAATAAACTGCTTCAAAGCAGCCCCCAACCAGAGCAGTCAATGGGAAATTATCTTGCTAGATCGATGTTTGGGCTATTAGAAATTGCCTCACCAGCTAATGCAGAATAATGGGACTCAGCAGCTCAATGCAACCAGAAGTGCTACTGTTGAAATGCGTTTGTGCTGTGACATGTCTATAATTATACAGAGTATATAATATTTCTATAATTCTTAAAGTTTTGATTAAACATTATCCCAGAAAAATCTTGACTGATTTTAAATATGCTTTTATTGCTCATTCTATGTTTAAAAACTGTGTTTTATAAAATATAAAGAACTCTTTCTTTTTGTTGTTGACCTGATCTGATCTGTTCATTCATGTCTTGGCAGTGTGAAATTATCTTCTTACTGCATTGTGACAGCTTGCTTTGAAATAGCATTCAGATACATGTTCTGAAGGATTGCTTACAGGTTTTTGCTTTCCTAGAGTCAAACTAAAAGACAACAACTGATAAGCTGGCTTTAGTGTATGTCATGTTACGTGATTCAAATTTTGGTCAGGTAACATCTTTCATCAGTATGAGCTGTTTGAAGTGAGCCAGATTTTGCAGTCAGAGGCTGACAGATGCTACTGCTGTACATATTGTGCTGAATGCCGGCCAAATCATCTGAAAAAGCGGCCAGCTAAGATCAAGGGTGGAATTGAAAGTCTTTGTTTTCCCACAGAATAGAGATGCTGATGTCAGCCAGATCAGCATCATCTCCTTTCCTATCGATTGAGTGGCTCCAGTTTCAGAAGTGAAGACTACACAGAGCCTTGTGCAGGCAGCTCTTGGCCATGGTAATACAGCATTAGGCATCACAAAATCTCACCCCTGAAGAATCTGAATGAACAACTGACCCTAGCCCACAGATCATACAGATCAGATTTGCTTGAAATTGAGATTTCTTGATCCTTTCTGTTCTTGCCCTAGTAAAAAAAAAAAGTAATTTATTTAAAATAAATTTATTTCATAATAAGTATAGTTCAAATCTATGAAAGAGGTCATGTGACGTTGCTAAAAATAACATTATTTTGTGAATTTGGTGTAATGCAATGTGTTTATGTGGTTTAAAGGGTTAGTTCACCCAAAAATGAAAATTTAGGCTGCGTTTTACTCACCCCAGAGGCATCCTAGGTGTATATGACTTTCATCATTCAGACGAATCCAGTCGGAGTTAAATTAAAAATTTTCTTTGATCTTTCAAGCGCTATCATTGAAGTCAGCGGGTGTAGCATTGCTTCATTCCAAAAGATTTTAAATAAAAACAGCCCATCCATAAAAAATATTTTCTCACACTGCTCGGGGGTTGAACAAAGGGTTCCTGTAGTGAATCAATGCATTTTTGTAAGAAAAATATCCATATTCAAAACATAATAATCACTTGAATCTAGCTTGCGCCAGCAGTTGTACACAGAAGCAGTTCCGGAAGCATGACGTATGGGGTATGTGCCGGTGAGTCTCGTGAAAAACAATGTTTGTTAACAGGAGCAAAGGAAGCAAAGTTTCCTTACTGTAGCAAAGGAAAACCAGTCTCCTCTTGGCTTATATCGAAATCATCTGACTTCTTTTTTTACAAATCCTCGTTTGTACTTCTAATTCTTGACCATTGTTCTGTTTTGATCTCTTCTCTGCGTTTCCGCGTGCGTCACTTCTGAGCGATGCATGCGCAAATCTGACCTCTGTGAGTTTCGTTGCTTTTACAACGAAATACACAGTGTCTCCACAACATGGTGTTGGCTGCAACAGCAAGAATAAAAGTTATGCTTTCTTTTTTGCATGAACATTTGGGTGGTGTTATACAAATATACTTTCCACATTGTGACATAGACATGTGTGGGGGGGGGGTGTTAGAATGAGCCGTTTTAGGTAGGAGTGGTTGAGTCTTAACTTTTTGGATTTGAGACTTTAGTCTTGAAACTTTACAGATCTTCTTTAAGCACCAAGAGCTTGTAACACTCCAAAGAGAAAGGAAAACTTGAAATCGCATCATATGACCCCTTTATAAAGTTAAAATTATTTATTGAAGCTCAAAGAAATATGAATACCATTTATACAAACACTCTTTACTGTAAAGAGAAAATAGCAGGACAATTGCTACAGCATCAATCAAAACTTTTAAAAGAAACACTCTTTTAAAGAGAAAATAGCAGAAAATTGCTACAGCATCAATAAAACAACTTTATTACATATTTATTTCCTTACAAGATTAACAGAATGCATTAGAACTGCATTTGGAGAGAAAAGACATTTGGACAGATTAAAAATCAGAAAAAAAAAATAATAATAAAAGATTAGACATGATGGAATATTTTAATCTATTGACATCCATACAGATGGTACTACCGTACATTATACAGCAGAGCAACTTTTTACTGTCTTCTCAATAACAAATTACATGAATTGTGTTGCACATCATTCTAGGAAGAAAATTATAGCTCTCCGAGCTGTTTTCTAAATGCTAGTTGGTTGTGAGTCCGTATTCCCAAAATTTCTTGCTCTTCTCATGCAACAGATGGGCTATTCTGTGAACGTATCATCTAGATTTAAACCTGTCCCTGAGTAATCATGTGTAAGTGTGACATTTACAGCACTGCGATCCCTCTATGTATGATGAGAAAGTGTGAAAAAGGTGTTGGAAGTGTGAACGTGTGTGTAAACAGATTCATAAATTCTCTCTTCCTGATCCCAGCCCTCACCTCAGCAGGGCAGCTTTTCGTTGTTTGACAGGGAGCTTTGAAAAGGTCACTGGGACTTGAATCACCATTAACCTCACCCCTCCCCATTCTCTCACACAGGGAAACTGGAGAGCCAGAGCCACCAAAGTGCCAAGAAGTGTTTAATGCAGCCAGCGTGACCTAAACAAAGCCACGGTGATCAAGAGACGAGGAACAGAGAGTCCCTTTGGAAGCCTCACGTTGGCTGTGTCATGCAACAGTGGGAATCACCATGTCACATATGGGACGTGTGGGACTAATGGTGACATCAGTAGCACGGCAAACGCACAATCATTCCCTGATTAAATGTTATTGCTTTTCCTGCAATAAAAGGCTGAAGACTACTTGCGTAATGGTTCTTTAATGCATTTCAGTTGGAAAGCATTTTAAAATATTATTTATTTGTTATAATTTAGTCTTTTGGGTTATTTTGCGTATAATACTGCTGTATAATTAACCAGCTCCCTTTTAATCTCAATTGGATTTCCAGCTCATAAAGTCGACGGTCTGAACCTGAACCGGTTGGCTGAGCATGGAATTTTCTGCTTACTAAAGAGGCAATTGTGCTGGAGAGCTCATATTGGAGCTGCTCTTGTTATTTGGGCCACAATGGCTGTCAAAGCCAGAGTCTCTCAGGTTTTAGGCCTGCTGCTCTCAAAGTGATTTAGTGGCCTCTTTGTGACACAAGCGTCTCTGCACCAGAAAGAGCAAAGACTGGCTCCATTAACGGTAGATTGCACGATGGGAACTGCATTAAAGTATCCTGCCGTGTATTGAGCATGCATTTTCCTCTTCTTGTGCAAAATGGGCCATCGGTCTTTCTACGTATTTCAACACGGGTAAATACATCAGCATGATAAATGATCAGCTAGCATCTGCAGTCTGTTGAATATATAGACTTTTCTGGGATTGCTTTGTTTTCATTTTGGTTTTTATTATGTTGTGTGAATCTTTCTTGGTAAATCTCACAAATATGAATTAAAATAAGTAAATTCCCACCAATTCCTGCCATGTGAAAAAATTATCATTATCATTAATGTAATATAATGGTGAAAAATCTATCCATCTATCCATCCATCTATCTTCCACAGAAAATCATGGAAGTAAAGTATGGAGTGCCAGAAAGGTCTGTATTAGGCCCTTTGTTGTTCTTGCACATGCACCCCTTTAAGATGTTATTAAGAAACATACTGGTGATTTTGCATGGTATTCCAAGGTACCAAAAAACACAATGGTATTACTATGATAGATTGAAATGCAGATTTATTTATTATATTTTATATCTCACCGTAGTCTAAGGATTGAGAGAGAAAATGTACTTGATTGTCATGAAAATACTGTCACAACATACAAATAGACAAATAGAAAATATTTAAGAGTAGGTATCATTACGGTTTTATGATCTAGGTGTACATTTTACCAGTTGTTACCTACAGTTTATACAAACATTATGGTCATCGACCAGTGGTTGATATCTCAAACATAATAATAGCATGCTGAATAATACGATCGCATTATGATTCATTAAATAAATAGAACCGAATGTCAGGGTTTTACTGAATCATATTATGTAAACCTAGTGTTTATATTTAAACCTGTAAATTCATCTGAAACTCACGCACATGTTTATTATGTGTTAAAATTGTAATCTTAGTTCAAATGGAACATAGGCAGCATATTCCCCAAACCTGCAGCTCCTGTCAAAAAACAACCAGACCGTTATTTCCAGCGTGACGATTGAGTCTGTCCCAAAAATACCTCTCAATGCGCCCTTGTGGACTCGCGCCAAGGGCCCTATAGGTCTGCACTACATGACGTCACCAAAGTGTGGACTCTGAGGAAGTCCACAAGTCCGGAGTGTGCCATTTGGGACAGGGCTTTAGGATATCAAGCCTACTCCACGCAAGGAGAGTTAGCATCAAAATGGATGTGTCACTGACCAATAACACAGAGATGCCAGAAGTATCTATTTGCGGTCTAATTTTTATTCAGTACTATGGAGCATCCAAAAGCCATCACTCAGTTAATTTCGATCAGCACTATTTAGCCCTTCCCAGTGCTAAAATTGTCATGGGCCCTTTGTTTTTATTGTTTAAATGCTTATCTGAATGTAAAATTAACATTTAATGCTTATAGATTTAAAAGCAATACTACTAGTTAGTCTTTTAGCTCCCTTTTCAGAAACATGTGGTTCACCATCTCTCTGTCTCTTATACAGAATTGGCAAAAGTTAAAGTATACAAAAAGTTAGACTACTTGTTTTATAAGAGAATGTGGAGTAAATACCTGACATTTATCTAAGGTAAAGGGTAATGACCTGGTGGTGAGATGCAAAATAATATACTATTTGATGACAAACTTTTCACATTCTCATTTTACTTATGTATTTATTTATTTTTAATTCTTTTTGCAAGTTAACTTTCAATTTATTTATTTGTGCAACTTAACATTCAAATGTTTTTGTTTTTGTGGATTCTAGCAATCAACATTTGTGACTGACATGTTGGCTGGGTGATAAGGTGAAGGGGGTTGAAAAACAATATTTATAAAATGGAGAGTGCTATTCTAGAGAGGTAAAAATATTAAAAAGTATGAATAGATAAAGAAAAATGGATTTATGTTAATCCCTGTAACTGTTAATTGCTGTGTTATATATTGCTTGTCATTGTAAATGTTAAAAGTGTCTTAAATGATCACACAACGCCTTGATGTGTTATGCTTATTGTTATTTCAGTTTTTAGTGATAAATTAGCTATATGAGCTGATTAAGTCTTAAAATTTAATTAAAATAAAACAAACATTAAATCCAGAGAATGATCCCATGATGGAACCCCTAAAGGGTTCTATATGGAACCTTTTAGGGGTTCCATATATGAAGCGCCTGATAGAACCTTTTAAGGTTCTATATAGAACCTTTTCTTCTAAGAGTGTTGCCTAAAGCCAGAGAGCAGCTAATCAAACACGGTCATCTCAACAACCTATGGGGTACCGGGCACTCCTTTGTGCCAAAATACAAAAGACATTTTCTGAGTGCTGAAGAGCTTCCAAAATTCAGTTTCACAGAGCTGTTGTCGGCGGTGGGCTTCGATGCACGGCCAATGCTTGGGATTTATAAATGAAAAATGATTACCAATAAAACAACAGTATCATGAAGCATTGAAACAAATTCTCTGCATTTGTTCAAAACAAACAGTATGAGCTATTAAAAGCATGATTCAAGTGTGAAGGAGCTAATTATCTTATGAAAAGCTTATGTTTTTGCATTTGAATTAGGGGGCATTTTAAAAGAGGCTTAGGTTGTAGAAGGAATGTCAGCAGCAGGTCTTCCTGTTCTCAGTCAGCACTTTCCTTGCAGGCATTTCCTTCTCTTACCACTGTTTGACAGGCCTCACTCTGTTAACCCCGAATAAAAGAAAGTGCAAATGAGCATACCCGTAGCTACAGACACGACGCTGCCACCCAGGCACCCAGAAATAGAGTGAAAAATCTCTCCCCAGGGCTGAGTTTATGATGAAACCTGGAGCTGCTTGTCTGTTATCAGCCAGTTGGAATCTAGCATTGTTTAGAGGAGCTTTCCAGTGTTCACTGAGCTGTGGAAATAGTAAACGAGTAATAGCCTAGCAGCACATCAACAAATAGCATTTTTACATTATTAAGAAATCTTTGAGTGTTAAAGATGCATGGAATGTAGGTGTTTTTTTGCTATATTTAACACTTAAACTGATATGCATGGGTTTTGTCAGTCTACTGCACAGTAGCAAAATGAGTCATTAGGTAATAAGTGTATGCCCTTAGTGTCTTTAAAAATGATTAATCCCTTTCTATCATGTCAAAAGCAATGCTGTCAGTCATCATGTACCAACTGAAAGCAAAAACATTACAGATAAATCACTCACCAGCAATGTTACTGTACTACCAAATGTGTTTGATAATTTAACTCCATCCTCTTTTAAAGGGACTGTTCATCCAAAATGTAAATGCGGGCATAACTATTTCACCCTCATATCAGTTAAAATATGTATGATTTTTTCCCCTCTCTGAAAAAGGATATGTAGCAGAATGTTCACGCTGCTCATTTCCTATGAAACATATACATAACTGGCAACCCGATCCCACAGCAATTCATACATATTTTACAAAGTGGCTAATTCATGTGAATTCGTACGACCTCACTCATACGAATTTGTATGTTTTTTTGCTAAATCATATGTATTTTACGAGTTCCCCAATTCGTATGAATTCGTACGAATGACCTACCCCTAACCCCGCCCCTAAACCCACCCGTCACTGGGGTCTATACAAATCGTACAAAACCGACCGAGTGAGGTCATACGAATTCATATGAATTAGCCACCTCGTAGAATACGTATGAATTGGTCGTGAGATAGCGATGTAATTCCACGTGCAAATGAGGTTTCTGAGCTACAATAGAAGGGAAGATTTTCAGTGAATCTCTGGAAACAAGAGTTTGCCAATAGAGTTTACAAATGTTTTCAGGGTTTTATGTTCAAAAGTCAGCCAAAATAACTAGATTGTGACAAAAACTGAAACCAAATAAATAAGTAAATAAAAACTTTTAATGCACTTATTTTTTTCATCAAGTTGCTAAGGAAAAATGTCTTATTTTTAAATGATTATCAACTATAGACATTAAAAAAGATTAAAATTAAAATATGCGATAGTATCTCAATACTAAAATAGCCTGATTTGATAATTTATTATGAAGGTAAAAAGCACTGTCTGATCAAACTTTTTATCACCCATAATTAATTTCTTAAAGTGACCCTAAAAGACACTCTGTTTTGCAGTTATTAAAATGTAATCTTAGAATAGGTGATGACAACTGTTAATATTATCTATTTTTATCCATCAGACTGTTTCAACTCAGATAAACAGACTGCTCATAATTGATTTATGGAATATGAGGAGTTACATGATTACAACTCTGAAGTATGTTTATGTCATTCATTACAAGATTATATAAACAATTGTGACTAAGGCACAAGTGATAATTCAATCACTGAAAGACTAATTAATTGTAAATGAATTGCAAAAACAAATGAAACCAAAATTAAACTACTTGGAAACATTTGCTTCTAATTGAGTTTTGTCTGAAATTGTACAAACAGTTTATCATTTCATATTAAAGACATACAGTATAAAGAGTTGCTATGTAAAAAAACAGGATCTGGAGATTAGAGGAAAATAAGTTAAGGCAGAAAAGACACTACGTTTCTGAATGCGTTTTAAACGCTTTGGACTCGCAACACATTCAAGCACGTGGGAAGTTTCAGAAAGAATGTCTGGCAGCGGTGGAATGGAACGACGATCCAGCTTCCGCGTCTTATCGCGCACTGCGCGCGTGGGGTTCAATCCATGCGGATCATTCTCCTGGATTTCATGGCGCTTCCTCCTCCTGTCCTTTAGTTACATTGTATCTCCCTTACTGAAAGGAGCAAGGGATCTAGGACTCAACTCAAGGAAAAAATGAATGAATACGTGAAAATGGACGTGCCGATATGTTGGATTTATCGTCCTGGAGTTTAAGAAAGACCTATTTGAAGAACGCTTTGAGATTTAGATCCTGCTATGCCAGTTTTAAGGCAGTGTTTCCATTTCTGAACGGGATCTTTAGGAGTGTGGTGGCTGCTGGCCTTCCCTTTCTCTAGTTGCTGGATGTGTTGGAAAGTGCACTGCTTTAGGATCATTTTTGGAATTCCGTACGCAAATCCAGAGGCATTTCCACCTTTCTCTATGGAATGTACATAAGTATTCTCTGGATAGGGGTTCGCGTGTGGGGTAAGTGGCGCTGGGATTAATGCATTTCTTTTGTGTGTGTGTGTGTGTGTATGTATGTGTGTGTGTATATGTGTGTGGGTAGGGGGTGGTGTTTTATTGGTGCAGATGGAGACTGGAGGTGCTTTAGCCCGCTAGCTTAGCTCGGTTGGTTGTCATTGGCTCACACATGCTTTGACCACCTTAGCGAGTCATTTCTTTAAGAGCAACGCGGACCAATGCGTTAGAACCGCGCGTTAGGTGCGACGAATCGAACAACGAGTTCCAGTTTACTCGATTACACCAGTAATATTCTTTTTTTCCCCTCGCGAATCAAGGAAATACACGGATTATGGAGTCAATAAACACTCCGACAGTGTTTAAAACAGCACTGGCTTGTTTATGCTGGAGTTGCGGTTCTCTGTGGAAGAGCTCGAGTCTGTTATGAATGTCAAAGGATGTGTGAGTATCAGCAGATTCATAGTGAATCACTGCTTTCAAACACATATAAGATACAACCTCCAGCAGCCATGTCTTCAGAGCAGCCCCCGTACACTAACAAAAGATACCATGGTATTACCATGGCTTTGTAGACATGGTACCATGGTAATGTCATGGTTTTTGGACGTGGAGAATACCATGTTTATGAACAAGTATTACAGTATCCTTTTAAGTAACTAAGAGTAATTGAAATGTAAATAATGTATGTCAAAGTACCATGGTATTAACATCTGATACCATCTTTATAACTCATCTTATCTGCTTGCTTGATTTTCCCACTGGTTCAGAATAATTGTATCAAGCCATAATTCTGCTAGTTTTATCACTGTGTTGATTGAGTAGAGGCCAAATGTGTTATCTTTATGATGGGGATTATAAGCTCTGTGGCTAATCTTCACTGCTTTACACTCATCCTTGTCAGAAACGGTAGTTATCTTTCAGGTAAATTAAAAATGATTTGTTTCTGCAGGCTAATGGGAAATACATTTCAGTGTCACCATACATTGTTGGGAATTGGACATTTTGAAACATTTGTATTACCATGATTGTTTTAGGTGTACGATATTACAGGGTTTCTTTGGGTCTTAAAAAGATATTAAATGTTGTAATTTGCCCTTCCAGATATTAAGATATAAAAAGGTCTTAAATCAGGGCAGAAACTCTTAAAGGTGACCTAACACACACAGTTTCACCCAATCTCATGTTAATCTTGAGTATCTATAAAGTAGTATTGCATCCTTCATATCTCGAAAAAGTCTTTAGTTTTATCATAGTTATAAAAGAAAGATACAGTTCTCCGATTCTCTCCGAAAACAGCCGAGCTCCCGGAGGCGCGCGGCCCGTGGGCGGAGCTAAAGAGTGACGAGCACTTGAGAGCTGATTGCCAACAAAACAGAGACATTTGATGCAGTTTAACTTACTTTCTGCAGTTCTGAATCATGAACGGGATCTTTTATAGCTGGGACCGCTCCATCTTTCAGTATCAAACGATTTGCAAATCCAGCGTCGAACTGGGCCTTGTTTATAAAACGTTCATCAACAAACACACTTGCGAAACTCGTTGCTGCCCCGAAAAAACAAACTACATACACTGTTTATGTAACTCTGGGTTCTTCTGGAAGCTGAACAAAGTTATCTTTACCTTACAAACAAAAACACACTTCTTTGGAGACATTCTTCACGAGCGAGTCCAGTGCAGCGCTGCCGAGTGAAGCACATTGATTGGTGTGCTCTTGTTCTCACTTTGGTCGATGTATGTGCGTGGACATGCTTTTCCGGGAGAAATGCCCATATAAGGAGTTCCACCCTTCATTACGCAATGATCGAAAAACTTTCAGAAACTTGTAAGAAACTCGGAAGTGTGTATTTGGCACAGAATCACTCTATGTCCAAATTGTTTTTTGAAACTTTGGCCATGCTTAGCATGAAAATCCAACTCTTTAATAGTGTAAATAACTCTGAATGCAATAAAACAGCATTAGACCTCCCATTTAAATTCATAAAGTGATGGCTTAAAAAGTTGGATGCATTGCAAAAATATTAAAGTGTTTTTTCCTAATACAAATATCAAAACATCTTTAAATCAACATGCATTTACTTGAAATGCAAATTGAACATGCAAGGTCTCGTTTTCTGAGAAAGTGAATCAGATTTAGTGTAAATTGGCAGATGTTTGCTCTTGTTTTAATCATAAACTCCCTTAACTTTGATCAAATTCTCATAAAACAAGACTTCTTATTTTATATCATTTTGTTTTTCAAGTAAATTTATCCATTTATAAATCTTTAGACATTTGCAAATGAAAACAAGACAAAAATACTGATAAAGAACATCACTATTTTCCAGTGTGATTAAAAATAAATAATGGATATCTGCTGGATGTTGTATTTTCAAACCTCGAAGCATTGCTAATACGAGACGTTTACTTGCTTATTTAGAGATCATATTGACTTACCGTTTTCCATCATTTTTTTCCCCTTAAATTTTCTCTACTTATAAATATACTTATAAAACCTGCAGAAACCCTGATATTATCACTATGATATTATTTGACATACCATGGCCATGTGAATACATAGGTATGTCAGTCCCATCATGGTTCCAAGTGCAACTATTGTGCACTATTGAGTGTGTGTGTGAATGGAACTGAAATGCATTTACCCTATTTTATCTATTTAAAGATTCAGCACAGATATCAAACAGCATCAAGTGAAGACAGATATCAAATAGCATCAAGTAAAGACAACATTTACAAAGCAGAAAAATCATTGTATATAGCATATGGAAAATAATCAGCTTTGAGAAGAAAACCCAGAGTTCATTTGATCTTAGAAAGAAGTGTAATGAAATGTAATGAAGCACTGGTGCAGATACATGCTGACATATGTTGAAGATGTTTCAGAAATCATTTAATGAGTCTGAACTTGACTTTCATAAATAAAGTATTTTATTTTATTTTTTTACATTTTTATCCTTTGGTGAGAGATTATGTTAATACGATGTAGCACGCACATTGATATAGGTTGGTTATATTGGCCACACATTATCTGCCTTTACGTTGCAATACTCTGATATTATTAGATGGTAATACTATGATCCTCAAAGGAACTTCATTCCATGACACCATGTCCAAAAAACATTGCAATAGTTTCATGTCATCTACTTTCAGTATGATTTGTTTTTATCAGTAATAGAGTACTTGTGTGGAGATGAGTTGGCAGTCAGCCGGAGGGCAAATCTATTACCTGCATCTCAGACAGTTTCTCTCTCTCTCTCTTTAGCTGTTTAGTGTCTGTAGAGTTGAGATTTGTCTGCAGGTCAGAGCTAGATGTTTACTATCTACACTTTACACTTAAAAAAGCTTTTGCTCAGCTTTGGTTTAGACATTTGTGTTTTAAAAAAAAAATGTTTTTTAGTCCATATATCGTAGTGCTTCTACCACAAACAAGCTTTGATATTGAAAGTTCTCTTATCCTGTGTTAGGATAGTCCAGAGAAATCAATAGGTCGGAGCCGATGGGAGCATACAGCTGGAGATATTGCTGTAGCTCTGTAATGTTTGTGAATGCTTAGAAAGATCCATACACTCATTATGAATTTACTGTTGTCACCACCTAAGCTATGCACATCATTCAGTTCAGCATTTAATCTTTATTGACGTTACAAGTAGTCTGTTATGCACTTTTGTTAGATTGTGCCTTTAAGTTATCTTTCTAATGCAGATCAATGTTATTCTCTGTCTGTTTTTTTTTTATGACATCAATAGGGATGATAATTCTAATTAATTTTATCAGCCATATAAAATTGGACAACATTGTGAAAAGTGTGATGATTTTAATGTACTTTTATCTGGCATTAAAGGGATACTCCACCCCAACATTTTTGTCATTAATCACTTACTCCCATGTCGTTCCAAACCCGTAAAAGCTTTGTTCGTCTTTGAGAAACAATTTAAGATATTTTGGATCAAAACCGAGAGGCCTGGGACTGTCCCATAGACTGCCAAGTAAATAACAGTGTCAAGGTCCAGGAAATTTATGAAAGTCGTCTTCAGAATACTCCATCTGCCATCAGACGTGCAATCTGGGTTATATGAAGCGACGGGAACACTTTTTGTAAGCGAAGAAAACAAAAATAACAACTTTATTCAACAATTCCTTTGTCAGCGGTCTCCTCTGTGTCTTTCCATATCACCGTATGCTCTTCCGTATCATCAGCTTTCTTTCAAATCAAAGCTAAATACACGTAGAAATAGCGCGTCCTTATGGCGTGGATGATACAGAAGAGCATATGCAGCATACGGTGATATGGAGAGACTTGGCAGTCTATGGGACAGTCAAAGGCCTCCCGGTTTTCATCCAAAATATCTTAAATTGTGTTCCGAAGACGAATGAAGCTTTTACAGGTTTGGAACGACATGGGGGTAAGTGATTAATGACAAAATTTTCATGTTGGGGTGGAGTATCCCTTTAAGTTTCCTAAAGACAGCCTGTCATTAATTAACAGCCTGAGTTTGTGTTTTAATATCCAGGGCCCTATGAAATTCGTTTGATTTTTTTTTTCCTAAATTCTTTTTTAATTTAATTAATTTTTCTGGATTCTGTTTTTTTCCATTGTAATTTCTTTTATAACTCCTTTTTAAATTTTTTCCCTTTTAAAGTAAATTTTATTAATCAAAAAGCATGAGTAATTAATTAAAATCATGAAACATATACATTTTCACATCAATTTATTAAAAGTTTGACAAAAATTATGTTTAGGGCTCACCATATTTTTTATTGTTACCAAATTTTGTGTTTTAGCATGTCTAATTATTTGAATGCATAAAACAACTTAATTTATTCATTTGTTTCTTAAAGTAGTCTTATGATTTTTTCCCCTTAGAAATTCTGTGTTGTGTGTTTAAATTTTTCTGACTATCAAATGAAGGCATAAAACATTAATTTTATTTATCTTTTAATTAGTGAAAATTAAGCAAACTTTATTTTTTAGCAAACAAAGGAGATCTACAATTACAATTAAAACATGGAAGAAACATGGAAGAAATGTTGTGTGATTATTCCTTAAAAAATAATGTTTGTTTCATTTTAGTAGTAGTAGGAGGCTATGTGCATTCTACTGAAAAATGTCTTCAAATCAAACCGGACTTTCATTTTGATGGCTTGCCGTAAATACCTTTACAGTTCTGTGTATGTGATATGGCACCATTTACACACACAGAGACATGCAGAACATGCAGGATTCATATTTAAATCGACTTTTGCAGCTTAATATTTACAGATACTAGTCCATATCGCGATTTGATTTAAGTGTAATGGCCTACTTTTAAATAATCATTCAAAATTTGACAAATTCCGTGACATTCCGCGTTAAACTGTGAATTTAATTTTTATGACTGGATTCCGCGGTTCTGTCCGCGTTTTCCACATTGCAGAAATCATAGGGCCCTAAATATCTTATGTTAGTGGAATTTGATTCTTTCTAATTAGTTCCAATGAACTTTTATAATAAATCTGTTCTAAACACTAATTCAACATGTTATTAGAAATGTTTCAAAAATCTCTGTATGGCTTAAAAATGCTTTAAAATGTTTTAGCGAAATGTAGCTATTTATTACTATTACTGTGTTGTTGCATCGGTGCACAAATGGACATTATATCGCATTCTTCCTTGTATAAATGAAGCAAGAAAGCAAGCCTTTTTACACAGATCTATACTCTATTTTAATTTTTTAATTTAACTTCTTAAATTTACATACTTGACAATAATGGCTGTTTGATCAAAATAAGTTCCCTTGTTCACTATTTTATATGATTTTAAACAGAAAAACAAATATCAATATGCATATTACATATTGTGATCCCAGAAACACTCATTCTGTGATGCCATGTTTGAAAGGGCATTGAATAAGCTGTACATCTCCTAGACTTTTAAAGGGATCAAACAGGCTTTTCACATGAAACCACGGTGCACAGGTTAGCTACAGATGTTACAAACTGACTTTGACCCCTTTGACTGTTAGTTCCAGCAGAACATCTGGAGTCTTTAGATCTGCCCACTGTGAAAGAATGACCATCTGGGATTATGTAGAGCACGCATGGTCGTCAGATGATGGCTCATCAATGAAGGGGCCTAAAATCAATACAAGGTTTTGTGTCTTGTTCTTGGTGGGCTTTGTCATTTGCAAGGCATAGTTACAGAGAATCCAATGGCTCTGTTGCAGTAGAAACCAAATCCTTATTTAAATGGCAACACAATTATCTCCATCAGGACTGTCAATCTAGATTCACAAAATTCAGGAGGATTTTAAAATTTTGGATGCTATGGATGCTACGGTTTTCTTAATATCAATGAAAAATTTCAAGACGTGTATTAGACATTCAAGCTAGAAGCACAGTCAATTCATGTGAGATGCTTGATTGGGGAATTTCAGTGTCTGAAACGATATTACTCACATTCAATTCCACTCTGTGGCTTTTGTGATGATCAGAGACTTGTGAAAACCTAAATGAAAGGCTGATACAAGCTCCAGCTTATTGAACAAAGCCCTCTCCTCGCTGAACTGATCTGCTGTTAAGCTTGGTGAAGCATTTCAAACATGGATAGACATAGTTAATCAGATTCTTACAGATTTAGTGTAAGGCTGCGGTTTCATTTTTATTAGAACACTGTTGTCGTTGCTTACCAGCCCTTGTTTGCAGCCCCAAGCCCCTTAGCACTGCAGGACAAATTCTACAGACTTGAGTGTTAATTATTTACACTGTCAGAAGTCAAAGTGCATGCTCCTTTGACTTGTGTGAGCTTACTTGGACGTATCCTTGCTAAGCAGAGATGACCTGTGAAAAAGAATGGCTGCCTTAATTAGTTTACAGACATAAGGCATTGAATGAAGCCCAATGTCAGCAGACACATGCTCTTAACCAATACTATGGCACAACATATAGGTCAGAATGCTTATAATTTCACACATCAGTGTTCTGTTTAGAAGTGAATGGCTTTGCAAAAAATGTTACCATTGTTATCCAAACCTTGCTCGCTCTTCAGAGTGTAACATTGTGCTTTTGTTTGCAAGATTATAGATGTTTGTTAATGACTAAAGTAGTGGTCAAGTGGTAATAGGGTTTGTGATAGCCGATGGATGCTGATATTTAGAGAGCAGAGAGCACTGGCCGATACAATGCCATGCCTATGAAAAAATTAAACCCCATTACCAGTGTTTATTATCTGTTGGTATGATTTTGGAAATGGCAAAAAAATTAAATTCCAATTGTAAATCTTAAAATGGCAAAGTAAAGAGTAATTTTACTTTGGGCTGTGTTTCCCAAACTATTGTTGCAAGTTCCGAAGTTACCAATAGAGATCAATGTAACTAAAAACCATAGTTAGCTAACGATGCTTTTGGGAAATGCACCCCTGGCCAATATACCAGTCCCAATATAGGCTATCACTGTACTAATAAATGAAAAATGTTGTGTGTGTGTGTGTGTGTGTGTTAAAAATTCCACATCTTCATAATCACCAAATTATCATCTATTTTTATGTTTGCGAAGGTTGCATTTTCAACTTTATGTGCTTTTTTACTGACAGGACTCTGCATATTAGTATCTGAATAAATAGTAATATGAAACAGCATAGATATTTGAGTATTGTTTCTACCACAAGTGTTGTTTAGAAAATCTTTTGCAAATGTTTCTTCACCAGATACCACAGCAGCACAAGTTATTTACATAAGTTGAAGTGTGTGGTGCAATTTATTTTACTGTACATGCACTTACAATGTACAATGTAGTGTTAATCAAGAAAGTACTTAGTAATGTAAGGTAACTACATGCACTTAACATAGGTTAAGTTAAGGTTTATGGATAAAAGCATCTGCTAAATTACTAAATCTAAATGTAACCTAGTTATTACCCAGTTATTACTATATGTACGTAGTATATGCATGCATAACAGGACTGTAAAATAAAGTGTTACTGAATTTGATTTGAATATGATGAAATAACAATACTGTGTAGCTCAAAATAATGGCAAGAAAACAAGCCTGTTTGTTGAGTTTCTCAGATTAACAAGGAAAATATGGATTGCATCTGGTTAAGACACTATAACTCTCATGCTTTTCTTTTATTCAACTTGTGTACTATGTAAAGAAGGTTATGTATACTATTTAAAAGTCAATGTTATTGCTTACAATTTGCTCTTGTGTGGTAAGTCAAGTCTGTGTGTAGTGCTGCATATTTATCGCTTACCATTTCATTTTCAGACTACAATTTCAACCCAGATAATCCCTTTTGTATGTCTCTCCTCTAGGGCAAAATGTGGGTGACTGGGAAGTTGACATCAATACGTTGAGGCTACTGTTCTCCTTCTCCCCACACCCTGGCAGTCTGAGGAATCAGACGTTACTGTGACAAACCTGGGCCGCTGGCACTAAAATGTCCCTAAGTGGTGGCACTGCAGGCGGGAAAGGTGTGGACTCGAATGCGGTGGACACTTACGACAGCGGTGATGAGTGGGATATCGGGGTTGGAAATCTGATTATTGACCTTGACGCTGACCTAGAGAAGGACAAACTCGAGATGTCTGGCACCAAGGACGGAGGGGGAATGGCAGCTCCACCGAGCGCAGTAGCGGCTCTGCCAGACAATATCAAGTTTGTGAGCCCGGTGAGCGCCCCTCAAGGCAAAGAGGGCAAATCGAAATCGAAACGCAACAAAAATTCTAAAGACAATAGCAGCAAGTCTTCAGCTGCAGATGGAGCAAAAAAGGACCATCAGGGACGGACCCAAGGGGAGGTTACTGGTGCGACAGGTAGTTCAGGAGGCGGCAACTCCACTCCTGGCAAAGGCGTCGAGAAGGGCACCAAGGCCTCACGCGGCGTGCCCAACAGCAAAAAGGAGAAGGAAGTATCGAGCGGGAAAAACAAGAAAGAAAAAAGCGAAAGCGGACCAGTTGCAGTCGTGGCAATTGAGAAGGAGATAGTAGCAAACGCTCAGGCGTTTGGAAGCACACGCAGCACGCCCTTTGACAATACACAAAATGCAGACATGGCTGTGACAGAGCAGCTTGGGAATAACGCTCTGGAAACTGTTGGAATTGTCTCTCCATTAGCTATTAAATCAGAGCCAGAGGAGCTTGACGGTGAATGCAGAGCTTTGAAGAAGGTGAAAAATGAAAAGGTAAGCGCGGAAGGCCCGCTTGTGAATTTGAACTGTTTAGTGGCTAATGGAAATTGTGTTATTGAAGTATTGATAACGGGAGTCAATATTAACGACCTAGTCGCCTGAATGCAAGTAAGCTGTTTCCTCTGCGGTCATGTTTTCTTTGCATCGCATGTGCTTTTTGATTGACATTTTGCCACTTTTATGGATCAGATAGTAAAGAGAGGACTGGATATGATATGCGGAAGAGGAAGGAACAAACTGAATAAATGTTGTGAGCCTGATTCAAAATTGCATTATGCAAATAAGCATCATGGTTATTTAACCACTAGGTTAAAGCTCTGGCATTTAAAAAAAAATCTTTTTGAAGGACTAAATAAATTGTCATAGTTTGTGTAAAAAAAAAAATGCAGTATTACGCAAACACTATTACATTACAAAATTGTTTGCTTGGTTTTCTTTTTCTTCCTGTGGTTCTGATCTTTGAATAGAGGGAAGTTTAGGCCTGGTTTGACTGTCCATGTCGCTTAATCCCAGGAGCCAAAGATGTGGTTGAGGGGGTAGGGAAGAGCTCAGACCCTCCTAACCCCACTGGCCTTAACTTGCAGTGGGGGAAGGGCTGGAAGAAGGTCATTTAACTGCATGTATACAAGCTTTTAATCAGAACAGCTTCTCTGCTTCTGGGGATCATTAAAATTGGGAAGGAAATACCAATTAAAGCTTCAAATCCAGTTTCAGATCTTAAGAAGCTAAGTGATGCCAGAGTTTGTTAGTCACTTTTACATTGGCCTTTTATCTGTTTGAAACTTAATGATGTATCTTTTTGCAAGTACATACTGTTCGACTAAAAGAACAGCTGTGGATTGTCATATTCATTTCAGGATTATGTTTGCTACTGTTGTGCTTTGTTATGGGGACTGGCCAACATTGAAATTTCAGTCACGGTAAAGAGCCTACCTTGTGACATTTGGAAATGGTTTAAAAGCCTATTTTAAAGTCACTCCCTAAGGTTTTCTGTCTTTTTGATGAGGTGCTGTGACAAGATAAATCTGTGGTTGATTAGGTCTGTAACTATAATTTCAGATCGCTAAAGAGTAGCCTAAATGTTGTATTGATGACCCAAATGATGAAAATCAAAGCCAAATCCTGTGCTTTCCCCAGATTTCCAGAGTCTTCTTTGAAGCAAGTCAGTACAAAATAGAGCTTTGCTTCCCGGTGTTTGTTCGAAATCACATGATTATTTCCCCTTGTGTCAAGTAGATATTAAGTAATTACAATGTTTAAAACTCTAAAATAAGTATGAAATGATTTGTATAATAAATTCAATTGGTAGCGATTCTTCATCTGAGATGTAGAGCACTGTTTTACATTTTATGCTGTGACAGTTGATTTTACACTGGTATTTCATATAATTTAGGTTCCTTTAGGCCACTTTTAAGGAAAGACATTCAACATTCAATATCTTGTACGTTCAATATAATTTATAAACTGTTGACTGATTAATAGATTTTCTGATGTTTTCTCCACCTTCATTTTTAGTATCTGCAAAATCCAATAGACCAACCTCTGTTTTTTAGTTTTGGTAATAGAGAGGGTGGTGCAAAAACATGTGTTTTCTTGATAGCATTTAAAATGTTTTCTTATGGCTCATGATGCAGCACGCAAAAGGTAATTGATTAAAGAATACAAGGTGGCAAAATGTCAGCCATTAAAGCAATGGCAGATCTGAGAAACAAAGCCTTTTCGTGGTGCTTTTCCCTCAGCTTTGTACATGGCGACTTCTAGTATGTCTGGATGGGTGTTAAAGCCAGCAGCAAGGGTGGGGGAAGGGAACGCGGTGAGCTCGCACTGCTAATTCAGCTCATGAAAGGCTTGAGCAGTGAGAGCAGCTGTCCTCCATTGTCAGCCAGCAAATTTCCAGCATGCCTCATTTCACCTCTCAATGTGAGCAGAGAGAAAGCTAGAGGGCAGAACAGAGGGGGATAAACAAACAGAGACCAATAAATGAGGGAAGGAATGACTAAATGAGAGAAAACTGTTGAATGCCTCAAGTTGCCGCAGTGCTTCCAAATGGAGGTGAGGAGAGATCATGTGTTAAATGCCAGCGGTGAAGTCTGCTTGTAGCTTTCCGAGAGGTTGGAAGGTGCTCTGCTCAGATCTGCTGAGAAAAAAAGGCCACTCGAGGGCCAGAGGAAGGAGAAGGGGGAACAAATGACCTGGCTAAATGAAAGAGGGGAAGGGGGGTTGCATTGTAAGTGGATGAAGTCTTTAACTTCCTACACATCAAGGAGCTTGTCAGCGCTCCCACAGTTCCACTGAGGCGAAAGAGGACTGCTGAAGACATCAGGGCTGCTGCACAGTTCACATGCTTGCACTACTTAAAGTATAAAGTATTAATTGGGACACAAAACCACCATATTAAGTGATACTATAACAGTTGAAATTTCAAAATTCCAAAGAATGAGCCATTAATTGTTGGTTCCAAATTTTAGATGAACCACAATTGCGAAAGAAGCGTTCTGGCCAATGCCAAAAGCTGCTAGTTTTCTTCGTTTTATTGTAAAATATTATTTAAATAAATACTATTTTGTAATAAAAAAAAAAATGTTAGTTTTTTCCCCCCCCTCAATGTTATGGTGCTTGTAGAAAATTTAAAGGGGTCATATGATGCAATTTAAAATGTTCTTTTCTCTTTGGAATGTTACAAGCTCTTGGTTCATAAAGAAGATCTGTAAAGTTGCAAAGATTAAAGTCTCGAATCCAAAGAGATATTCTTTAGTCCACCACGCCTACCTAAAATGGCTAATTCTAACACACCCCCACATGTCTACGTCATGATGTGGGAAGATTTGCATAACGCTGCCCAAAAGTTTAAAGAAAGAAGACGTAACTTTAATTCTCTCTGTTGCGACCGCCGCCATGTTGTGGAGACGCTGTGTGTTTCATTGTTAAAGCTAAACTACTTTGTTTGGCCTTCCAAAAGAGGACACAACTAGAAATCAGTGGTTAAGTTGTATTTATAACACTGTTCCTGAACAGTTCAAACCAAATATTCAGATGTGTGCAGTGCATTTTACGGAGGACGAGGACTGTTTCCTGGGAGAGTAGCCTACAATGCCATGTCTGTTTCTATAGAGTGGGGCAATTCCAACTTGGCAAGGACAGTCTGGTGCTTCTGACTCACAGCCTTTAAGTACGTTTTTACATTTAAAAAATTTGCCTCTGATGATTCAAACATTTTGAGCAGTGTAGAATAGCGCTTGTTTGTCATTTCTCAGATCACAAATGCAGACATGGTTTTATGTTTACGCAGCACGATACGCAACGCAACGCATAAAAAGACAGTATAAGTCATTATAATCAGTAATTATGTCCCCACTGGGTGCAACAGAAATGGGTTTTATTGTTTTTGTCTCGTCGCGCTGGGACACGGCATCACAGTAGAGGTCTACATGGGTCCAAATATTCGTACCCGAAACCGAAGAGACCCATAAATGTGCTACACTGAACCGACCCGGACCTGTCTATTATTTTGAAAGTTGGACCCGGGCCCGTGCAGAACCCGAGAAATGTCTAAAATGTGCTACCCGGAACCGACGTGGACCGTCAATTATTTGAAACTGGACTCGAACCCGGCCAGGAAGTCACAGACCAAACTGGACCCGATCTGCACATAATCCACAGCAAATTGCTATTAACAAGTCGATAAACAAGTTGCGAAAATTTAACTTTTTGTCTTACCTGATGTAAGAAGCCTTCTCCCTTGTACCTGACTGTAATGCACAGAATCCTCCTCGCCAAGAAAGTTCCATCCATGTTATTCCTCTCTTGCCAATTGAAATGCTTAATCCACTCATTATTCCAGCTTCAAAAGTCCACTTGCTGTCACGGTGACGGATGACAAATGCGACTTTGCAGTTTTGCATTTTTTGTATCTCGAGTCAACTTGCATAATAATTTAGACTGTTTACCCATTTGGATTATAATAATGATTGCTCATCCAGTGCCATGGCTGCTGACGTTAGCTTTAAGATTCAAGATTATTTATTATTTTTTTATTAGCTTTACTTATTTGCTATCATCTCTGTGCTCTCTGAGCCGAGTCTGAGCAAAAATTTTAGATATAACAAGACGGTTCATTCATAACATTATTATAAAAATTGGAGAAACTGCAAAGCGCGGTATTGCGGAATAAGTTCCAATTGTCAAAGGTAAAGTCATTGCATCGGGTGTTTTTTTTTTTTTCCATCTTATTTCAGATTATCGACTCTCACTTTTCTCATCGTAATTTTACAAGTTGAAAGTTACAAAACAACACACGTACAGCGCTGACTGACTCTGATAATGGCCGGGTGTTCTCAAAGTCTAATCGACTCGGGTATTACACATAATGTTAAACGGACCCGGGACCGAAGTAATAGATTGGGACCCGACACGGCTGACCATTAAAAATATAGCCTTGAACCTGTACGGATCCCGGGTCGGGTCTCAGGTCCTGTGTGTAGACCTCTACATCACAGTATGGTAAGAGGCGTAACATTTCCGTCATACACTTGAGGTATTCTGCCAATCACAACGCACTGGGTAGCTGGCCAATCAGCTTACACCTCGCTTCTCAGAATGGTGATCTTTGTAAAAATCGTTTCAGAAAAGTGGGGCATAGAGGAGCAACAATAATGTGTAATACATTGTGTTTTTTGAACCTTAAACTGCATAAACACATTGCATTTCACCAAATACACAAAATAATGTTATTTTTAGCAACATCATATGACCCCTTTAAAGGGTTGTCATAATGTACTCATCCTCATGTCATTACAATCTCTTAAGACTTACATTCATCTTCAAAATATAAATGGAGATATTTTTAATGAAACCTGAGAGTTTTTTTTTCTCCATTGAAATTCCATGTAAGCAAAACTCCATATGAATCAAATATAACGGTTACAGTAGCTTGGGACGATGTCAAATAAGAGTACTGTGTGGACCCTAAAACCAACTGGGTTAGAGGTGTGCCTGAATCCGTTTTCAGAATGGCGCGGAAAACAAATAACGCATTCTACAGAGCCACTAAAGGGACATGGTTAGCCGCTTGCTAGCAGTAGCCTTTTACATTACAGTACATAACATTTCACTTGCCACATAAACAGAGTAAGGAGAGATGACTGATAGAATGATGGCGAATGATTTGCAGATCCTGAGCAGCACAGACAAACATCTTGTAAAATGTGTGGTAAATACTGCAGTGCTGCTCCATATGTGTGATCGCGAATCTCGAAAAACAAGTGCGCGGTCAAAAGCGATTACAATGCCCCACACATTAATAACGGCTCCCTGATAAACTCAATTCTTAGGGGTTTGGATTTTTAACAGAAATGTGTAACAATTTTTGAGTGAACTAACCTTTTAAAGATTAGAACATATATAATGTACAGTTTAATATATGTATAGCTATTTATTTTGAAATTAGCTAAGATGGCTGCAGGAGCAATTTAACATTTAAAAAATTAGGAGAAACAAGCACATTTAATTGTCAACTATTCAGTGCCAATACTGATAAGTCAATACAAAATCACTAATATTGCTTGATAATCAGTATGGTTCCATTATGTTGTGCATATTTAGTAAAACTGTTTTAGCTTCAGCCTTGGATTGTTAAAAGAGTTGAAAAAGAAATGCTGCATGTTCCTGTCTGGTTTTGTGAACAATCCTAGCCTGAAGCACACTTTGAGAAATCCACTGCAAACAGTTCATCATCCCAGAATCTTTTGGCATAGATTATGCATTATGTTTGAGATGCACTAATCCTACTCTGGCTGACTGCTTAGGATGCATATTATGAATCGTGATGTGTTCGTTTAGGGTATGTGGTCTGATCATTTGAACAGCTCTCACGATACAGAATGAGGGTGGTAACTTGCAGTGATTGGCTGTAATTTTTGTAGAAAACTTTACATAATGCATAGCATGTGCAGCACATTTTCAAAATGAAAATTTATTTAGCCTCCTCCTTTAGCAAAAACAGCTGTTGTATAAAGTAACCCGGTGCTGTGGGGGTGGCCATTGAATCTCTTTGTAATGGCAGTTCTTTCATTTTGACAAGCACAATACTTTAAGCCCTTTGGCTGCTATGAAAAGTGGAACATTATTGTTTGATCAAGAAAATCACAAGATCTCATTCTTACATCTTCCTTGTACTGCAGAACCTGTAAAGAGCTGCCATTCAATGTTGCTTAGTCTTGTGTGTATGACATCTTTGTGCTCTGGCATTGTGTGTCGAGTTACTCTTGCTCTAATGAGGTTAGTGTCACTGGAAAGATCCTTTTAAGAAGATTAGAGGGTATTGTTGAAGATTTCAGCGACAGAATGATTTAGCATTGCTTTGTGCAGGAGACAATCCAGGCTGTGTCTAGTGCTGCTTTAGTTCGCAATTTACATGTCTATGCATATTGGCATTAAATGTTGCATAAAAGTCAATTCTGGTACTTGTAATTATGATGGTGTGGTTGAATCTGAAATGTTAAGTTTGTATCTTACTTTAACTCTTCTTACTTACATGAATTTAATTGTTTTTAATTTCTGAATTGAAATGAATTTGGATAATTTTTAGGAGAAATTAAAATTTCAGCATGACACAAATGTCTTGAGTTCATAATTATATAGACTTATTTGTATTTTAAAAATGTTTTTCCAATAAACCACGTGTGGTCAAGTAGTGCCCCCCCCCCCACAGTCTCAGTTACTCATTATGTCATGTAATGCTATGGATGTTTTATGTGGAGAGAACGTGCTGTGAAGTATGTTTTGCTGCTTCAGGGGTGCAGAGTGCACATGTGAGATGAAAGGCTCATATTCCCATAATCAATGTCAGCCATGACCACAGCTCTGTATGCCACCCCTCTCTTTGCTCTGAACACTGAGCTCATCCACATAATTCTGCAAAACTATGTATCCACTAGGGGTATAACGGTTCTCGGTAAAAAATTGAAGCATACCGTAACCACCGTTCGGCAAGTACTTGCACCTCGGTTGGACTTAAATCTGACAATGCATCTGTAATATGTTTTTTTTTTTATAAATAACAACACGAAAAACAGACAGAGTTCGGCTAATGTATGTTTCTGTTAATGGATTCGCATTCTGGCTTCCCAATACAGTACAACAGCAATGAGAAAAAACAAAAAAACATGAACAAACCAGTTACTCTTTTTTTTTTTTTTTTTTCAATGCGAGTGGCGTATGCTGGAACCAGTCATTTATGCCTTCGTCACCTGTGTGTTGATAGCGTGCGTGTGCAGGTGAGGCCTGAGTAGCACATGTATCTGTGTTTGAACTAGTGCTGGGTGGTATACCGGTTTATACCGAATACCTGTGTTTATTTTGGTTATATGAATTTTAATATACCACAATACCGGTGTATGCTCCTTCACAATGTTTGGAATGCAGGGTGGCGCGACACTAGGGAAAAAATGTGTGGTAAACTCTCATTCAATGAAATCTTCAGTTTCGCCATCAGAGGATGGCTGGGGTTTTTCACTGATCATATCACGAGATGTGATCCCTGTGGGAGTTGCCTCCTGTAGTGAAACTTTGCACTGTTTTCATCACTATGGGAGCATAACAAATTGTAGGTCATGTGATAACGCTGCATTCTACAGTTTAAAACCAAAAAAGGAGAGTCATTTCAGAAACTTAGCCTAACTTAGAATTAAGTATTAATTAAAAGCTTTAAAAAAAGCTACATTTCAGTAAGGCTTGATAAACCTTTTAGTAATCAAATTTAATGTATAATTTAACTTAAAGGGATAGTTCACTCAAAAATGAAAATGCTGTCATTAATTACTCATCCTCATGTCGTTTCAAACCTGTAAGACCTCCTTTTGTCTTCGGAACACAAATTAAGATATTTTTGATGCATTCCGAGAGCTCTCTGACCCTCCATAGACAGCAACGATCCTTACACAATCAAAACTCAGAAACGTAGCAAGGAAATCTGTAAAATAATCCATGTGACATCAGTGGTTCGACCGAAATTTTTCGAAGCTACGAGAATACTTTTTGTGCGCAAAAAAAACAAAAATAAAGACTTTATTTAACAATTCTTCTCCGCATCACCCTATAGCGCCATTTTGGAGAGTATCACATACATAAACAATGTATGCAACGTATGTACACAGATATGCTGTTTACGTTGTTTACGCTTTGATCTGAATGTAAACAACGTATCCGTGTACTTGCATACATTGTTTACGTATGTGATACTCTCCAAAATGGCGCTATAGGGTGATGCAGAGAAGAAAGTCATTTTTTTGTCCCTTTAAGCTTTGTTAGTCTGTCAGAGGAGGACTTAGCATATTGTGAAAAAGTTCATTATTTTCCATAATGTAATGATAAAAATTAAACTTTCATATATTTTAGATTCATTGCACACCAACTGAAATATTTCAGGTCTTTTATTGTTTTTAATACTGATGATTTTGGCATACAGCTCATGAAAACCCAAAATTCCTATCTCAAAAAATTAGCATATTTCATCCGACCAATAAAAGAAAAGTGTTTTTTAATACAAAAAAAAGTCAACCTTCAAATAATTATGTTCGGTTATGCACTCAATACTTGGTCGGGAATCCTTTTGCAGAAATAACTGCTTCAATGCGGCGTGGCATGGAGGCAATCAGCCTGTGGCACTGCTGAGGTGTTATGGAGGCCCAGGATGCTTCGATAGCAGCCTTAAGCTCATCCAGAGTGTTGGGTCTTGCGTCTCTCAACTTTCTCTTCACAATATCCCACAGATTCTCTATGGGGTTCAGGTCAGGAGAGTTGGCAGGCCAATTGAGCACAGTAATACCATGGTCAGTAAACCATTTACCAGTGGTTTTGGCACTGTGAGCAGGTGCCAGGTCGTGCTGAAAAACGAAATCTTCATCTCCATAAAGCTTTTCAGCAGATGGAAGCATGAAGTGCTCCAAAATCTCCTGATAGCTAGCTGCATTGACCCTGCCCTTGATAAAACACAGTGGACCAACACCAGCAGCTGACATGGCACCCCAGACCATCACTGACTGTGGCTACTTGACACTGGACTTCAGGCATTTTGGCATTTCCTTCTCCCCAGTCTTCCTCCAGACTCTGGCACCTTGATTTCCGAATGACATGCAAAATTTGCTTTCATCCAAAAAAAGTACTTTGGACCACTGAGCAAACAGTCCAGTGCTGCTTCTCTGTAGCCCAGGTCAGGCGCTTCTGCCGCTGTTTCTGGTTCAAAAGCACACGCCTGTGCACGGTGGCTCTGGATGTTTCTACTCCAGACTCAGTCCACTGCTTCCGCAGGTCCCCCAAGGTCTGGAATCGGTCCTTCTCCACAATCTTCCTCAGGGTCTGGTCACCTCTTCTCGTTGTGCAGCATTTTTTTGCCACACTTTTTCCTTCCCACAGACTTCCCACTGAGGTGCCTTGATACAGCACTCTGGGAACAGCCTATTCGTTCAGAAATTTCTTTCTGTGTCTTACCCTCTCGCTTGAGGGTGTCAATGATGGCCTTCTGGACAGCAGTCAGGTCGGCAGTCTTACCCATGATTGTGGTTTTGAGTAATGAACCAGGCTGGGAGTTTTTTAAAAGCCTCAGGAATCTTTTGCAGGTGTTTAGAGTTAATTAGTTGATTCAGATGATTAGGTTAATAGCTCGTTTAGAGAACCTTTTCATGATATGCTAATTTTTTGAGATAGGAATTTTAGGTTTTCATGAGCTGTATGCCAAAATCATTAGTATTAAAACAATAAAAGACCTGAAATATTTCAGTTGGTGTGCAATGAATCTAAAATATATGAAAGTTTAATTTTTATCATTACATTATGGAAAATAATGAACTTTTTCACAATATGCTAATTTTTTGAGAAGGACCTGTACATGTGTACCAAACCGACATTCTAGTGCATTTCATCTTTTCTTGCTAATTTTTCATTGTCCCTCATCATGAGGCACCAATTCAAGTTAAAAGTAGCTCATTTAAAAAAAAAAAAGTGTTGCAAACCCTCTATCATTTTATTCTCTAGCTGCACTTTATTATTACTACCAAACTGTGTTAAATTGAAAACCTTAAACATTCTGACATTCTTCTTAGTATGCAATTTTTTTTTTCTGGTTTATTTTGATACTGTTATTAATGGAGAGGCTGTCATCCACTCAACAGTGTTCCAGCAGTTTCAGATTTAGTATCATTTATCAAATTTCAAGTGACCCTTCAGCAAATTCCTGCACTATTATGTGAGAACCATTGCCTAAAGTACAAAATCCCAACAAAAGTGTTGTAGTAAAAAATGTATCTTCTCAATTCAAGCTGTTTTGTGTGACATTTATACACAACATTCATATCTTTATATATTTTGACATTTATATTTCAAGTGTCTTGAGAGCCAGCTCAGAATAAAGGTCTGTGGGTGACTAGATGTTTTTTCCCATTGTAGTCACCAGTCAACATCTTTTGTTCCGTTTACTAGACCCAAGTTCAGCTCAAAGGTCAGAGAATCGTGAAAAAGCTGTTCCTCAGACGGAGTACCACCCACATAGAGTCTTTCCTCTGTTTAGAGGAAGCAGCAGAATGCATTACTTCCATAAATAGTTGGCTTGTGGTTCTCCAGGGAAATCTAGCAGCATGAAAAACAACTTGTCTTGTAAGTGGGTATATAAAACATTGTTTTCGTTCTGCCAATGTGCAATATTTTACACTCGGAATTTGTAATAAGATGTTTATTCTGTGTATTTTAGTGATATAATTCCAGTTCTTAAATCATTTTTTGACTTGTTTTACTTCAATCTCATCACAACACTTGAGATCTGAGCTCATAAAATGAATAGAAGATAGTTTTTTTTTTTTTCTGAAAATCGTAAACTCTCACCACATCTCAAATGGTGTATTGTGTTTGAAAGCATTCTGTGGTCGAAATTATGGTTTTTAAAATGACACTTTAAACATACCTTGTCTTGCTCAGGCTGATTTTATAGAAGGGTTTGCACTGATGTCATAGAAAAAACATTTTTACTTCCCCAAAGAAACTTTGAGTAAACATTTCTTAAAAGAATTATTATTATTTTTTTATTTTTTTTTATCCTTATTTGAAGATCTTTTGAATCTGATCTAAAAAACACTTTTCCACTATAAAGAATCTTCACTCTTATAAGTGAAGAGGATTTTTGGAGTGCCATGGAAGAACCATTTTAGGTTCCCCAAAGAACCTTTAAGTGAACAGTGTTCTTGAACAATGTTTTCATTGTGTGAAGAGCATTTTAAAAATCTAAAGAACCCTTTCCACTAGGGCTGCAACTAACGATTATTTTGCTAATCGATTAATCGGTCGATTCTTTTTACGATTAATCGATGAATCGGTTTATGTACTTATATTTTAGTTTTGCCCATTTTTTCCCCAAGAAAATTATTAACAAAGGGTCTTTATCATTCAACATAGACTTTTTAGAGATTTTAAACCATTTTGCATTGTCATATCCTCATCAAAAACCATACCTGGAGTTGTGTTTTATTATGTGATGGTTATCCTTTGTCGAACTCTTCTGCAATCAAAAACACTGACCCATACATACTCTAGCAAATTTCACAAGGAGGTTTCAAGTAATGTTTTCACCATGGCAGTCCTTAGGGCTCCTAAAGTAGTTTAACATCCCGAACAAAGCTTATTAAGGAATCTTTCAGAACATATTTTCACAAAGAATAAGAATAAAACAGAATAAAATTGCAGTAAATTGCATTTTATTTTATTTTTTCCTGTAAACACACAGCTTATACCTGGGAAACAGCTTTATAGCTTATGCTGTGAAACTGTAAACAATCCTTCGAATAAAGTGCCAATGGCATGAAACCTGAATGGAACTCACATTTTAAAGTAAAATTTAAAGTAAAATCCATCAGAAGGTTGTCCAGAAAAAAAATTGGACACACACAAAAAACCTGCTGTGAAAAAGAACAGTGAATACTTAGAAAAAAAGTGCATTTCAAATACATTTAAACATTAACCTCTCTCATTCAGTCATGCTGCAAGACTGAATTATGAACTGGTAAACGACAAAGCTTTAAATGTTAATTGTTAAAAAGCAATGTTATCAGCTTTTACGACTAAACATTTGCAAACAACATTGTACTGCAGAATCTACACAAATAAAAGTCTTTGCACAGTGTGATTTTCATCGGATTTAAATATGTAGTGGTCCTTTTAACAGTGCAAAATTCAAAACTGTAATAAAGCGATAAAATGTTAAACAAAACAGCTTATGCCTGAACTGACAGGAATTCGACTACCTGTGGGAAATGAGGCAGAACACTATTCAATTCACTCATTATTTGAGAAAAACTTTGCATTGCAGTGCAAAAAGGTCAACATCATGTCCAAATGTTCAGGGCTTAGGCTTGCTCTCTTTAGAGGATATGTTTCCTGCCGCAGAAAACAGCCGCAGTTTACAGGTTACTCTTCTTTTTTGAAGGCTCAAAGTAAAGTGCTCCCACACTTTGGATGACTTCGTTCGATTAGTTTTATCTTCCGCTTTTTTCTTATTCTTACTCGAGCTTACTCCACTGCCGCCTGCCTCACCCATCACGCTGAATGCTGCAGAGACGCTGTGCGGGAAGCACGTGACATAAAACGAGGCCAGCTATTGGCTATTCGCTGCTTCTCCTGCTGTACTGGCTGAGTAAAACCTCCGGTGGCTCATTACTGCCACACTTTGGTCACCGCAGATTTAAAATATGCACGAAATGAGCCGCTTACGGCAAATAAAAATTATTTAGCAACGAATCGATTACTAAATTAGTTGACAACTATTTTAATAATCGATTTTAATCGATTAAATCGATTAGTTGTTTCAGCTCTACTTTCCACTTTAAAGAACTTTTGGTGCAATGGAAAAATTCTACAGATGTTAAAGTTCTTCATGGAATCATAAATGCCATTTAAAAACCCTTTATTTTTAGCATTTTATGTATTTTAAACAAAAATATTTTTTCCCCACACATTCATAATTTGGATTAAATCACATCTTGATTGTAAATGACACACAAAAAATATTGTTTGTGGTGGAAATTATGTGTGGCAATGACTGTGGCATAGTTTTTGAAAACATATAATTTACACAGTAAATTTAATTCTTTCTGTCTCACTTTGTTTTGATTATCATAGTTGTAAACATAATGCAGTGTATTTCATATTTCTATTATGGATATTTTATAGTTGAAGATTAAAAGTTTAAAAATCATTTAAAGACCAACAAAAATAAACTAAAATTATGTTGTAAAAAGACTGCTTTAACCTGACTTAATAAAGGATAACAAACGTAAAAGGACCATAACAATGGGCATGTAGGAAAATGAATTATAAATAGACTTGTTTTTCTCCAGGATTGTGGGCCAAAGTTCTAGTTCATATTGCTGGAGCGCTGGATGTTGATTTTGGCACCCAGCACCGGCTCGTGTTGCACTTTTGCATTTGTTGTGAAAAGGTGTATGACCAAGCAGAGTGTTAAAGATGCTGTGTTTCTGAGCTGATTTCCTCTCAAACCAGCCTTTTCCAGAGAGGGTGACCTTGACAAGAATGTGGATTATTATTGAAATAGATACTGTTGTTAGTGAATGACTCACACCAGGAGGTGGTATTATGGAGGAGGGGAAAGAATTTGCTTGCTACCTCCTCCTCCACGTCTGTTTTACTCTTTATCACTCTCATTCTCTGATCTGTTACATATTATTAGTGCTTGGCTTGACATCTGGATCTTTTTTTTTTCAGCCACCCTTTTTGCATTTAAGAAAAGAAAGCAAGATGTGGTTTGACAGAGCACTCAAAACAACGTGAAATTAGCTGGATCTCCTGTGTCTGGAACAAGCAAGCTGAATTTTTATTCACAGAAAACGTTGTCACTTGATGACAAGATCGTAAAGCATGTGTGCTGTCTGTTATTCTAACAGTCCTGAAAGGTTCCACATCATCAGACACTTAGAATGAACTGCAGTCCTTTTAAGAAACTGATCTGCAGCCTTTTTGTATTAATATTTTTATTTATGCATTAACGCAGATTTCATACAGTTCAGTTAATCAGAGATTTTCAAGCGGTACTTAGGGACCCACAAGGGGACTCCAAAAGGGTTGTATGAATCTGTACAAAATTTGAGGAATTATTATTATTTTTTTATTTGAAATGTATTTTTTTTTTGGATAGGCACTTGTCTGTTCCATAATATGTGGACACTTTGGTATTATGCTTTCTCAGTACAAATTTGACAGCAATAAAATCTGGGCATGTTCCTGTTGGTGGAAACGTGATCTTAAATGAAAAGATGTTCACACTGACATTGGCTGAAAGTCATTGTCCATCTTCTACACTGGAAAAAAAATAAAAACAGTTTTCACTCAGAAATTGTTAGTAAATTGTGCAATTAATTGCAAAGAAACAGCATGTAACATTGAATTAAGCATTTAAGTCTGAAGTAGAAAGACTAAAATAGTGTTTTCTTGTAAAAGTACTATTTCCAACCAACTTTGAATTTATTTATTATTATTATTTTTTTTACAGTTTTTCATTTTCAGTTTTCTTTTTAATGTTTTCGGTGATTCGAAGCAACATGAATGACAGCAACTGTTGGTAATGAAGCAAAGATGAAACAAATTCAGCTTTACGCAAATGCACACCAATGGGAATATAGACTGAACTTCACAGCAGTTGAGCAGAAACAGCTAGCAGCAACCAAGAGTAAAGCAACTTGTCGACCTCTGGTGATTTAATCGCTGTCAATGTGAACACCCGCCCCCAAAAAAAATCATTGTATGGAATGATTTATCTTGGTTTTATAACAGAAATCAGTTTGAAATTCCAAAGGTGAATTTTTGCACGAGTGCAGAATCATCTGCAGTGCTTCTGTGAAGCCTTTCCTTTTTGCTGCTGGCGTTCCTCTCTCAGGCATCCATTTTCTCTGGCAGCTATGAGGAATGCAGGTCGCCACTCTCGCTCAGCTCAGGGGCCTTCCCTCTTCCCCTCCAGCCTCCCACAGGCCCGTAAACAATACTGGGCATGAGCCCAAGCTAACCAGCTGCATGGAGGAGGCCAAATGAGGCAGGATGGAGGATGGGCAGACATGACCAAGCCATGTTAAAAGAATGGCGCTTAAAACACCTGCTGTGCAGAAGCCAGTCCACCATCCAACCACATTTTCAATGCAAGAAGGTGCAGTGTAAGGAAATGCTCCCCGTGGCTGTTTGCGGTAGTAGTTGTCTTATTTTATTTTGGCATAATTTTATTTTATTCCAGCCTGATCTCACAGCAATTTGTACATATTTTACAAGGTGGCTAATTCATAAGAAATTTGTATGTCCTAACTCGTACAAATTCATACGATTTTTACTAAATTGTATGTATTTTAGGAGTTGCACAATTCATATGAATTTGTACGAATGACCTGTACCTTACCCCGCCCCTAAACCTACCCATCACTGGGGTCAAGACAGGTCGTACGAATTCGTACAAATTAGCCACCTCGTAAAATACGTATGAATTGGTCATGAGATAACGTTTCTTCAAATGCATTTTTTATGCATTATCTGTTGTGTCACATCTTGCGGCATGAGAATTGAATTTGATATGATTAAAAAACCACTATGTTCAATTCCATTTTACACTCTGTCTAGTCTTTTGTGTAGCTCTAGCTCCCCTTTTTTCATGCATGCAGTTGCATCTTTTATAGTGATGAAAAAATTTTTTACCTTGTCCAGGTCAGTAAAGAATTTGCCTTTACTTCCATGGAACTGTTCAACCATTTCTGTTTTTAAACCACTGGCCTTCCACTTTAAAAGCATTTATCTCGCCATCCTATTCAGAGAACCAAAAGGACATATGAAGGCATGCTGATGGACAACATACTGTTTTAGTGCTTGAAATAAGCTTCAGCTCAGTTGATCAGCGTAGGTCATCTGTTATCTTGGAAAGCGCAGAAGCAGTTAAGTAAAGCTGACAGATTACTGCCTCAGAGCCCCAGTCCAGCTGCTATCAGAGCAGAGCAGTTGATTTCAGCCGTGGTTTGGTTTAACTGACTCTTTGCTTCATGTTTTTGTGCAGGGCAATTTCACACGAGTCTGTTTGACATCAGAGTTGGGTTTTTGGTCTGTGTGAAAGCTGTTTAGCGTAATGTGTAGATGGGAACCTTTGATGCTCACCCAATTTTGGAAAACACTGCGGAAAACCCACTTGAGAGCACATTTACTGCTACCAATTGGTACCAGATTCTGTAGGAATGTAGAAATGGTAATAGGGAGTGTATTTTAAAGCTTTTTTAATATATTATTAGGACTGAAGTTATTATGTGAACTTGAGATATTAAGTTTTTTTGTTGTTTATTTTACAAACATTAAAACACACATACTTAATTCTGCTTTGTAAATACTGGCCAGAAATCATGTAATGATTTTAACATGATCACTTGTTCCTCTTTACTATCACTTTTACCTGGAAATAAACATGAATGAACATCTCATGTAATCGCTCAATCAGTGTTTCAACCGCGGAAATATGTCAAAAAAAGCAGCTTGTAAATAATGTCACATAGTGTTTCATTTACCTCAGTGTACAGCTCATTATTTGTTAGAGAAATGAAGCCTGGAGAAGAGCATTTTGCTAAATATTAGACTATAGGCTACTTCATTATATTTACTTTGCCTGTTAGTGATGTCTTAAAGTCCCCATGTAGTCAAAAATGTTATCCCTTAAAACTCATCTTTGATCATCAAAATTACATATTAAATGTGTCATATGATGCGATTTTAAGTTTTCCTTTCTCTTTGGAGTGTTACAAGCTGTTCGTGAATAGATAAGATCCCTAAAGTTGCAAAGACTAAAGTCTTAAACCCAAAGAGATATTATTTATAAAAGTTAAGACTTGTTCACGCCCTCCTAAAACACCTCGTTTAAACATGCCCCCACATGTCTACATCACGATGTGGGAAGATTTGTATAATGCCGCCCAAATGTTCACGCAAAGAAAGAAGGCATAACTTTGATTCTCGCTATTGCCGCCGGTGCCATGTCATGGAGATGCTGTTTTGTTGTGAAAGCAAAAATACTTTGTTTGGCCTTCCAAAAGAGGACACAACTAGAAATCAGTGGTTAAGTTGTATTTAGCAGTGTAGTAGAGTAGCGCTTTTTGTTTTTGTCGTTTCTCCGATCACAAATGCAGACATGGTTTTATGTTTATATTGCGCTATGCAATGCAACGCGTAAAAACACAGTGTAAGTCATTACAATCCGCAATTATGTCCCAACTGGATGCAAAAAATGGCTAATTTGTAATGAGTTTTATTGTTTTTCTCTTGTCGCACCGGTGTTCTGACCGGGACAAGCATCACAGTATGACACGGGGCGTAACATTTCCGTCACACGCTTGAGGCATTCGGCCAATCACAAAGCACTGGATAGCTGTCCAATCAGAGCACACCTCGCTTTTCAGACCGATGAGCTTTGTAAAAAACACAAGTTTCAGAAAGGTGGGACATAGAGGGGTACCAATAATGTACAGGATGTGGAAAATAATGTGTTTTTTGAACCTTAAACCACATAAACACATTTCTTTACACCAAATACAAAAAAAAAGTTATTTTTAGCAACATCATATGACCCCTTTAAATGTTTTTGTCTTGTGAAAATAATTTCCTCATGCCTTAAAATAGTATTTTAATATTGCTTGAATAGCTGCTCCCTTGCCTCATTTACTATACGCGGATCTATGAATATGCAAATTAGCCCCACCTCCACTCAGTCACACCAGCCAGGGCCTCCTGATCCACTGATAATGACTGATAAAACTTTGTTTCTTTGTGCTTTTACACACACACATACGCGTGAAGTGTGGACGCCAATGCCGGAGAGGTGGGTCTGACTCCTGCCTACGTTTACACTGTTGCCACGGGTTGTTATTCGAGTTAGCGGCTCTAAATTCGTGTTAAACCACGGCTTCATGGGTTTTTGCTGTTTTATTTTTGGTTTTGTGCTGGTAATCCTATTGGAATATTTTGCATGTGATCTCTATGTGTGCTGTGTTAGTATAAATGGAGAGAGGGATATGCTAATGATCAGAATCTATCCCTTGACATGATTGGTTATTGAATTTTGTGATGTAGCCAACCGAGGGCCCTTTCAAACCATGTTTCTGGGACTGCCTTTCGGAAACTACAGTTTTAAGGAGAAAATACCAAGCAGTTGTGTTGATAAATGTATTGGCACGTGGATAGTATAAAGGCAAATTAAAAACAGCACATAGACAAATAAACAACATAAAAAAATCTTGATTTTCACTGCAGGGGGACTTTAATTATTTAATGTAGCCTGTGTTTAAATGAATCTGTTATGAAAAAGTTATGACAGCCACTGTAGCCTATAAATGAATGGCCTATATTTCAGCAACAAATAGAAATGTTATCATTTAGAAGTTAATTTAAAAACTGCATTTTGTGCAGTCTACATGGTTGCATACAATTCTTTTTAAGTTGAGTGTTGATTATTACATTTAAAATTGAATAGAAATTAAATTTAAGTTTGGACACCTTTTAATGTTAAAGGACTCCCTATAGTTTAGAGCATAAACTGAGGCAGATTTTTGTTCCTAAGAAAAAATTTATTATAATTGAATTTATTTAAAGAAAGAGCAACTTAAAAATAAAAAAAAAAAAGTTTAGTTTCCCCCTGCTGTACTGAAATCATATCGAACCGTGAAATCAAAGCCGAGATACGTACCGAACCGTCAAATTTGTGTACTGTTGCACCCCTAGTGTCCTTTTGCATGGGGGTTCATCTTATTTTGTGGGCATCAAAGCATTTGAAAACCACTCATCTAGGATATAGTTCATGTTGAAATGAAAGCAGTCTGACCATTCATGCAGAAACAGACTACAGTTAATCATGTGTAATTTACCTATTTAGGTCTAATTGTTTGTCTTCAAGTAGCTTTTATTCTTCGTATTGATTCTTTTTCAAACTCAAGTTTGGAGCAAAGTAATTGAACCAGTTGGGAAAACAGCTTGAGATATTCCACTCGAGCTACATAGCTTTCCAGTTGAGATTGATGGGTCAAGGACGTTATAGAGCCCATCATGCGTGCGTCCTGATTGCCTGTTTATTAGGCTCCATTGATTCCATCTCAACGTTTCACCCCCAGGCACTGCTATCATTCTCAGATTGATTCTTGCTGTTTTGTGTTTGGAGTCGTAAAAGGCAATTGTTTTATTCCCCAATATTATTTTTTTCTAAGGATGTCTTCTGGGAATGCAGAATCTGTCCTTATAGCAACAGGCGAATAAGCCAGACATCAGGCTTTTTGTCTGCCTGTGGAAAACGTCTTCATCATTTATAAAAAATGACTTCCATATTTGCGGCTCTAATGGAAGGCTAAGCATCAGTGTACTGGATACAGGGGAGGGGCGATTATTGTTTTTTAATTAGGCAAGAATAAATCTCTGCTGTTGTGGTTTGGATGTATTTGGGCTCCCTGCTTTTGAATCTCTAGCAGTGCTGGTTATTAAGCCAACAGGAATGCAGAAACACTGTTTTCTCTTACTTGGAAGGGGGATGATATAATCTTATCTCATTGTTTGTAAAGATGTCGACGAGAGACCTGAGCATGATTCTCTGTTTAGACCTTGTTTGTTTAGTGCATCTCCACAGACGGCTGAAGATTAAGCTGTTTCATCTGGCAACTGCTGTGAAGTTTCGTCTCATCTCCTGTGGCCGCTTCGCCTTTTTCCTGGCTTAGTGAAGTTATTGGTTTCTCTGTGAGTGAAATAGAGTTGAGCTTTGAACTCTTAAGTATGCGTGGCTTCTGCTTGCTTTTGCATTCTTCAGGCCTGAGTGTACTTCCACTCTTGTGGAACTGGCTCGTAGTTTGGCCTCTGGTTTATGAATGTAGCCAGTGTGTACTGTTGATCACAAGGGTTTTATGAGATCTGATAACCTCTTGAAACGAGAGTTTATCAGTTACAGTTTTATCTTCATTTTTGTAAGTTGAATTGCTTTTAGACTCAGCGACAGACTGCCAGACTGAACTAATACACTTGTATTAGTTCATCGTTATCTTATTGCATTTAATACAATATCAAGGCTCTAACTCAAACTGTATTGAATATTTAATTATACATGCTCATTTCTATGTATTTTTACATTTTGATTATCTTTTCTTGTCATCTAATGCTTGCTTAAAATCTGTCTTTATTGGGGTCATCAGATGCCCATTTTCCACAAGTTGATATGATTATTTAGGTTCTTAATGAAACGTCTATAACATGCTTTGGTTAAAATTTCTCAATGGTAGTGTAAAACAACACCATTTTTACCTTCCCCAAAACAGCTCTTTTCACAGAAGCCCATTTTGTTGCATGTTTCTTTAAATGCTAATGAGCTCTGCTCACCCCGCCCCTCTCTTCTGTGGAGTGAGGGGCGCATTTCCTTCAAAGACAAAAGTAATCCACTGCGTCTTCGGCGGCTCTGATGTCGGGAGTAAATGATGACTGCTATGTCCATTATCACATTCAACAACAGAACACCTCAATCACTTAGGAGCCATTCTTATTTAGCCCTGCTCCAGCGTCGAAATAAAGGCGGACTGTTGACAGTAGGGGTGGGCGATATGAAAAAAAAAAAATCACAACAGTGAATCTTTATATTTTTTGCATGCAGAATGTTAATTCATGATTCATTCAAGGCTTATTTAGTTGATCCACAGCAAAAACGTACAGTAGGGGTGGGCGATATGAAAAAAAAAAAATCACGTTTTCTTTTAGAAATATCATGATTCACGATTTTATCACGATTCCTTGTCAAGATGCTTTAACTATTTTGCAAGTTGTGTGAAAGCCTTTCAAGGTTACAGAAAAAAGAATGGCAGATATTTAGGCCAAAGAGGATGAAGATAAAAATCTTTGTTCTTATTTTTTAATAACAAAGATAAAAGAATGACAAAGATACACACATATTACAACTGACTGTGCCTTGCTTTGAGAACAAACAGTGCTTTATTTTCAGATACAATAGGTGTATTCAAGGAGCATTCAAGAAATTGAATGAACAAATATAAAAATAAAACTTTATAAACTATATAAACTAGCTATATAAACTGATTCCTAAAACAACTGTATTAAATTTCTTCAGTCAAGAGCAGCAAGTGATTTTTCTCTGTGTTTTGTTGTTTTATTAATGTTAAAGGAATAGTTCGCCCAAAAATAAAAATTCTATCAGCTGTCTGTCAATTCTGTCATAGTGTTTTCTTTTTATACCATCATTTACTCACTCAAAAGTTGTTTTAAACCTCAATGAGTTTCTTTCTTGTTCTGAACATAAATGCTATTCTGAGGAACGTGGAAAACCAAACAGTTGCTGGTCCACAGTGACTTCCATAGTATTTTTTTGCTACTATCAAATTCAATGTGGACCAGCAACTGTTTGGTTACCCACATTCTTCAAAATACCTTCTTTTGTGTTCAGCACAAGAAAGAAATTAATACAGGTTTGGGACAATGTGACAGTGAGTAAATAATGACAAATAAAATTTTGGGGTGATCTATCCCTTTAATGACAGCCGCATGTTTAATAGGCCTACTGTCCCTTTAAGACTGCACGCATCTAATATACAGGCACGAATACGTTTTTCTCTCAACTGTTAACTTTACTTTTAGACATAACCAACTATGTCTACATGTAAACCTTGTGTGTTTTGACAGTATTAGCGCAAAAGATAACTTAGTTCAATAATCAGGCACTGTTTGGCAGGCTTTAGCGCACGCTTCGGGTGTATGCAGCGCTCAGAAAAAGCACAGGTCAGACCAGCATGCGAATGAAACATTTAAAAGCACATGCAAATAATGAGAGAGTAACTCCTGTGAGAGTAACTCTTCCGCTGAGTTAACACTGTTGTGAATGCATGTGGCGTTTTACAGTACATGATGGAGGCGCCAGAACTGCAGCTCATAGAATGTGCACTGTAGCACGATACTACAATATTTCTTCAAAAGCAGATCGTGGAGACATTTTTATCGTCCACGATCAAAAATCGTCATATCGCACACACCTAGATGCAGAAAGAAATCCTGACAAGCTCTTCCTCACAATGCAGCTTATTTTGTTCAACAACCATACATTTAAACAGTAAGGCACTGTCTGACCAAAACATAAGGCTACCAACCACAGTTTGCTTTGTTTCAGGGGAAATAGATATCTAGATTAAATAGATATCAGGTGTACTTGTACTTGCTGAGAGTGCCTCATAAAAAAGAGTATCATTTAAAGATTTAATGCCTACCTACATGAAAACTTGATAAACTTTGACAAATCCAGTAATTAATTTTTCCTCAGAAGTCTTAACTGTTTCCAAGTGTACTGAAAAAGACACTGTGTACCACTAACTACCAATCAGATTAAAGCTTATAAGATCAGGAAAGTACATTCCAGGTTTATAAGCATAAATGCTTTAGACGCTCAGCAAATGGATTGTGGGTGTGCCGACTGCTAAAGAATAAGCTCTTTATCATCATTTTAAGAGTTTCAGGGTATTTTCTTCATGTCTCTTTCACTTCTTCTATCTTGTTTTAGGCTGTGTCGGTGTTTTGCAAGAGTATTAAAAGCATCTGTGCTTAACAAAAATGACTGACGTTTGGGCAAGATTCATAAATCACATTGAATTCTCATCTCAGGAAAAGATTAAGAGGAAGAACTGGATTTTTTTTTATTTCATTTAAGGGTCTCATTTTTTCCTACCCTTCTCTGTATACACATGACAGTTGTTTTCTGCCAAAGATCTGCTGGCAGTACAGCTATTTTGTGGCACTTGGCATCAAAACCACTTGGACGTTTTTTTTCCATTTCCATTCTGAAGGCTCATGTGTCAGTATCAGTGGTCTGTGCGATGTGCTCCTCATTACTGGTCATTAATAAAAGTCATGAATGTGCTCGCTGATGTACAGCAGAGCACGTCCAGTTCCTGCGAGGTAATCACTTGATGAATGTGGTATGGCGGATATTAGTGCTGTAAGTATATTTGAACGGCCTGTAGTGTGTTTGAGCATGTCTGTGTGTTTTCTGGGAGAGCTGACAGCTGGATGTTTGCTCTTCTGTTGTGTCAGCGCACCAGCTACTACTTTGGCGAGTCACGCATAATCATAAATCAGCAGGCGGTTGAGATGACATGAGCTTCTCTCGCTGGTGTGATGTTTCATGCAGGAGGTCAAATCAGTCGTGGAGCTTCTGAACCTGTTATCATCTCAATCACAAGTGATAACAGGTCATTAGGCACAATTCAAACATGCTTTACAATTTTTCACATGATCCTCCTTCTCATAATGAGGGTCCTCCATTTAGATCAGGTTTGGGAACCGTTTTAACAGGAAGTTCAATCACCATTGATTTCTAAGTATACTATATTCGTTATAACACATAAGGCCTTATATTTAGAAAATACAATAACATTTGAAAATTTAGGCTTGTCAATTTTTTTTGCTTTGATTTTAAAAGAAGTCTCCATTGAAAAAGATTGCTCAAAAATATTTGATAAATACAATACAAATATTCTGAGATATTACATTTTAAAATAACTGTTCTATATTTAAATAAAAAAGTAATTATTTCTGTGAAGACAGCTACATTTCCAGCAGCCATTACTCCAGTCTTCAGTGTCACATGATCCTTCAGAAATCATTATAATATGCGGATTTGAAAACGGTAAATGTTGAAAACAGTTGTACTGCTTAATATTTTTTGTTGAAAGCGTGATGCTTTTTTCATGCTGCTTTGATGAATAGAAAGTTCAAAACAACAACATTTATTTAAAACAGATTTTTTTCTTGCTTAAATAAAGTGTTAGTTTCTTTAAAAAAAAAAAAAATCTTCTGACTCCAAATCTTTAAATATACTTTCCCATCAGCATTAAAGCAGCACTATTGTAAATGTTAGTGGCACTAAATTTCCCAAATAAACATTTACCTTTGTGACCCACTGCAGTGCGCATTAGTTTTTGGTTTGCACTGTCATTTCTTCCTTATATTTGGTGACTTAATGTGAGTAATATTCCACATGGAGTCCTGGAGGAAAACACGTGATGGCAGATATTTTCTCTAGTAGGCGGTTTGTATAATTTCAACTTGAATCATGTAATTTTTTTATTCACATGTAATGTTGGATTTACTCACAAAAGCCTCTCATTTGCTGCCTAGCACCTGTTAATTTTGGACCCTGACTTTAGCGTTTCTAAAGTAAACAACTAAATATAATTACAATCATGTAATATTCCCCTCTCAGTCTCCATTTGCATTTGTGCACCAGTGTTTACTCTTCCACGTGCCAGTGGTGGCACACATACCCTGATGTTGATGAACCCTGGTTATAAATACATGCAGTCATCTTTTATGTTTTCATTGCCTGTGTATTTTTTTATTGCATAGAAGTGCAACACCCTTTTTTATTTAGGAGGAAATATGTATGTGACCCTGGACCACAAAACTTGTCATAAGGGTCAATTTTTTGAAATTGAGATTTATACAGTGGGGAAAATATTTATTTGATCCCCTGCTGATTTTGTAAGTTTGTCCACTTACAAAAAAATTATTGTTGTTTTATTATTATTGTGGTTTTTTTTTTTTTGTGTAGAGTAGGGATAGAATAAAAAAAAAAAACCCCAAACAACCCCCCCCCCCCCCTAAAAAAACACATTATATAAAGGTTAGAAATTGATTTGCATTTCAGTGAGTGAAATAAGTATTTGATCCCCAACCAAAACATGACTTAGTACTTGGTGCAGAAACCCTTGCTTGCAGAGGTAATACGTTTTTGTAGCTGGTCACCAGGTTTGCACACATCTCAAGAGGGATTTTGATCCACTACTCTTTACAGATCCTCTCTAAATCCTTAAGGTTTCTTGGCTGTCGTTTGGCAACTCGAAGTTTCAGCTCCCTCCACAGATTTTCTATAGGATTGAGGTCTGGAGTTTGGGTAGGACACTCCATGACCTTAATGTGCTGCTTCTTGAGCCATTCCTTTGTTGCCTTGGCGGTATGTTTCGGGTCATTGTCATGCTCACCAAGCTTCTTGCTGATGGTCTTGTAGCCCATTCAAGCCTTGTGCAGATCTACAATCTTGTGTTTGACATCCTTTGACAGCTCTTTGGTCTTGCCCATGGTGCTGGGAGAGGTTGGAATGGAAGATACAGATTGTGTGGACGTGTGTCTTATACACCTAACAAGCTGACACTAGGAGTAACTTGTGGCAGGACTAATCTGTGTTCCACTTGGGCACATAACCAATCTGTCGGAGCCAGAATTCTTGCTGGTTGATAGGGGATCAAATCATTTTGACCAATACAATGTATTGTTGGATATAGCTATAAATATTCCTGTGCTACTTATGACTGGTTTTGTGGTCCAGGGTCACATATGACATAATATAGCATTTTAGGATTAATTAAACGGCATTGCAAAATACATTCTACATAATTTTTTTTTTTTTTTTTTTTTGAATTTTGCAGTTTTTCACAATGGTCATGAGTCGTGGTTGAATATCATTGGATCATCTTATTTCGTTTCCTTTTCCATTAAAAGCGACATTAGTGGTAACAAGAAGAAATGCAAAAATAATTTGATTTTACCCAAACTTATCAAAATAATAATAATAATGCATGACCTCAGAGACCCTTTAAAGGAGTAGTTCACTTCCAGAAGAAATATTTACAGATAATGTTCTCACCCTCTTGTCATCCAGGATGTCCATGTCTTTCTTTCTTCAGTTAGTTTCAAATAGTTTTTTGAGGAAAACATTTCAGGAACTTTCTCCATATAATGGACTTCTATGGTGCCCACGAGTTTGAACTTCCAAAATGCAGGTTAAATGCAGCTTCAAACGGCTCTAAATAATCCCAGACAAAGAAGAAGGACCTTATCTAGCAAAGCGATCAGTCATTTTCCAAAATAATTAGCAATTTATATACTTTTTAACCTCAAATGGTTGTGTTTTCTAGATCTGCGTGAACTCTGTGCATTCTGGTTCCTAACAGTTAGGGTATGTTGAAAAACTCCCATCTCATTTTCTCCTCCAGTTTCAAAATCATCCTACATCGCTGTTTTACCTTTTTTTATAAAGGGCCTTTGACCTTCTTTGCATGTTCACTTTGTAAACACTGGGTCGGTACTTCTGCAGCAATGTAGGACGATTTTGAAGTTGGAGGAGAAAATGAGATGGAAGTTTTTTCGACCTACCCTAATTGTTTCGAACGGGACTGCACAGAGTATGCATGTGCACTGCAGAGCTACACAGAACGAGCATTTGAGGTTAAAAAGTATATCATTTAAAAAAAAAATGTTTCAGAAAATGACCGATCCTTTCGCTAGATAAGACCCTTCTTCTTTGTCTGGGATCGTTTAGAGCTCTTTGAAGCTGCACTGAAACTGTATTTTGGAAGTTCAAACTCGTGGGCACCATAGAAGTCCATTATATGGAGATAATTCCTGAAATGTTTTCCTCAAGAATCATAATTTCTTTACGACTGAAGAAAGAAAGACATGAACATCTTGGATGACAAGGGGGTGAGTTCATTATCTGTAAATTTTTGTTCTGGAAGTGAACTACTCCTTTAAGTAGGAGACAGATCCCTCCTAGGAAAATACCATGATGGCCACCAAGTGAACTTTTGCTGCCATGTGAACCAGCATGCCCTATTCATACCGGACTATTTCTGTCTGTTTTCCTGGCTGGTGTCCATCATGGCCCCTGAATGCAGGTAGGGTCAATTAGAGCGCCTGACCGCACAGCTACAGGATCTTAATTGAATAAACAAGCCTGTGTTCACACTGTGAGATGATGTGGTGTCAGTGAGCATGCTGTGTGGGCCCTGTTTCCCTGGAGTGAGGCTTAAGTAGCTCAAAGCATCCCTATCTCTTAATGAGCTCCACTGTCCAGCAGGGTGCAGGTCAGGTCCTCTCTGTAACTGCCTTCTTAAAATAGAGTCCACCTTAAGGGCATGTGCAGATATTCTCCAGGTGTCATTTTTTTTCTGTCAGAGATCAACCAGCTCTTATCTTCCTTGTTTTTGTGTCTTTCTTGCTGTTTTTCTTCAGATGGAGTCTCCAGTCTCCACCCCGGCCCCACCGCCGCTTCACCTCCTCGCCTCTATGGGAAACAGTGACATCGCCTCACCTTGTGAGCAGCTAATGGTGCGAACGCGCTCGGTGGCGGTCAACACATCTGATGTGGCCCTGTCCACTGAGCCAGAGTGCCTGGGACCCTGCGAGCCAGGCACCAGCGTCAACCTGGAGGGCATTGTGTGGCAAGAAACTGAGGACGGTAAGAAAATATACTGTGGTAAGAGCTTGAGCTATAAGTGTTCAGTAGACAGACTTTTGATTGGACCTTTGAAAAAGTCTGGCCAATAGCCAACGCGGTTAAGAGAAAGAGACAGTCTGATTGACATGTAAAGCAGCCAAGCCCGGGATAATAAATAAATACACAAGGGAAAATAAATAAATAAATACATTTCAACATAGTGACCATGATTGGTTGTAAAGAAAATGTGAAAAATATGTCTAGATTTCTATGGATCTGAATTTGTGTCCAACCAGAAATATTACATTTTAAGACTTAACTTGAGATACTGTATTTCTGCTCATAGATATCAAGTTCACTCCAACAAAAGTCTGGTTACTAACTTGCAACAGCGATTTGTTGTTCCTCAGAGCTCATTGTATCAACACAGAAACAGTTTCCAAGTGGAATGATGAAAAACAAGTCAATCATATTTTGTATGCACACAAGCAAGTAACTTTGTTGGCACAATGTTTGAGTAGATAAAAAGGAGATCCAAACATGAAAAAAAAACTGTATTGGGTCAAAGATCCATAGAACTGTTGACACCCCATTTTAATTGTTCATTAGTTTAAAAACCCCCCAAAAAAACAAAGCAATGAAGGAACCAATTAAGAGAAGCAGAAAATGATTGTTGATTCCTGGATCAAAATGCTATATTTACAGAATTAGATGTTTAAAGTTTCCTATTTGTCGGCCTCCAGCAAGTGTTTCTGATCGAAGACAGAAAATTGGCAGCAAGTAACAGTGGTACTTCAGAACAACACAGTTACTGAGATGGTGCAGTTTAAAGTCCTGGGGAAACAAATCTGTTTTGAATCTGTGTTTGGAACATGATGGCTTCAGGAGTGTGTCTGTTTTGCTAAGCCATCTATTTAAGTGCACATTACTGGTCATTATTCAAATGAAATTGTTTGGCTGTTTATTCAAAAAACTGTCAAGCGCCAAAAAGTCTTTGCTATTGTTAAAACATTAAAGGGTCATGAACTGCCTCTGTTTTTTATTTTGTACTGTTTTCTGAGGTCCACTTATGATGTTATCAAGATTTTATACATCAAAAGACATCATGATATAGAAAAGGCTATTTTCTGTCCTGTTTTTGACCCCCCTCATCTAAACGCTCTATTTGAATAGGCGTGGTGGATTGTAGACTCAGAAGTAAACGCCCACTGCCATGATTGGCTAACAGTTGTGTATGTTTGACAGACTATGTCCTTCACAAATGGGATACTGCTGTGATTTAGGTTAAAACTGCATAAATACTCATAACAAACAATCTGTTAACAGACAGGCGGTGTTTATCCAAAATATTACATCATAGAGTTGTACATTCCACAACCTGTCTTTTTGGCAGACTGGCTTCCAAATAATGTTTTTAGACTTATGAGAAAGTTTGGAGTTCTAAAACTTACAGGATGTTTTTAGTATAATAACCTCTTATATGTGAAAAGATCAAGGAAATTTTGGTTTCTCAGTTCATGACCCCTTTAAAATAGCATGCCACAGAAAAGTGTTCTTATCCACTACAAATATTTATTTTTAAATTAATATATTTATTTATATTTACTTAATTACTTTGCTTACATTAGTCTGGAGTGTGTGAAGAGTGTGCACATTTACGCACCAAGTTTATTTATTTATTTATTTATTTATTTACTTGCAAAGTGCCATCATTTAGCTCAAGTCAGTTTGATGTTGGTTTAGTTTAGATCAATAACACTGTTAAGTTGAACAGATATAAGCAGTTCTACAAAAGGTGTTGTTATTCAGCTCAAGTCGTTTCAATATGGGCAGTTTTGTAGGTGCGTAGAAAATGTTGTGTGCACAAAATGGGCATTGAATTGTGTGTACTCCATTTTCCATGCAAATATCCTACTCTCATTAATGGAGCACTCAAATTGCGTAAAATCATTATCCATATATTGCATATGCATTTCATATCTCCAGCAAACCTGTTGTCTGGAGACTTGTTTGCTTTTGATCTTAGGTGTTATAAAGAAGCAAATAAGGCACTTCCAGGAAAACTCCCTCCATATTTGTGAGCTAGTGGTAGTTTGGTGTATTATCCACGTATCGTGCCAATCCATTTCTGGTATTTCAGTATTTAGTTCTTTATCCCATTTCAGTTTTATATATATAGTGTGGAGGAGGGGCTGTAACACATTAACACTTCATATAGGGAAGAAATTATTCTGGGTAGTGTATGATCATAGGCATCCATTATCATTTCAGTAAGGGAATTGATATCATTTGCATTAATTTTCCCTTTTTATGGTAGTAATCCCATAATTGGAAATATCTAAATAAGTCCTGATTTCTAAGTCCAAAATCATCCTTTAAATCCTGAAAACTTTTAATTTCACTCTCTGTAAGTACACAGCACAGTGTTGTTATTCCCCTCTCCTTCCGTTGTTGAAATATTGGATCTTCCCTTCCTGGTTTAAATTCCTCATCATGCATAATCCACCTAAGTATTCCAATCTCTTTCTCTAATTTGAAATGTTTGACAATAGAATGCCAGATCTTTAATGAAAATGTCACAATTGCTGCCAGTTTGTCTTTACTATGTCCATGAGTTTCGCTCTCCCCTATAAAAGACTAACTTGAAGATCTTGTATATTTGTTTCTATGTCTTTCCATTTAGCTATGTAACTAGAAGTACACCAGTAAAAAATGGAATGTATCTGTGCTGTATAGAAATAATTTTTAAGATCTGGAAGAGCCATACCACCTTTTTCTTTAGGTAATTGGGGTGTTGAATAGTGCACTCAGGGTCTTTTACCACCCCATGTGTATCTGGATATTAATTTATTCCATTCACAAAATTGGTGGGATTTCCCCAGGGAGTGATTGAAACAGATACAGCAAACACTGTAAAATATGAATTTTTACTCCTCATATCCCATCACTGAAGCTCATGGGGTATGCGGACCACCTCTCAATATCGCTCTTTATATTATTAGTAATTAGATCGTAATTGTCCCTATGCAATTTTAAGTCTTTAGTTAAATTTACACCTAGGCATTTTATTAATTTGCTGTCCCAATTAATAATTTTATCATAATCATAATGTATCATAATAATGTCCACCACTAGACAGTTTACCACTAAACATAGAAATTTGGGGTTTTGTTAAATTTAATTTTTTATCCGGCATATTCATAAAATTTCTCTAACACTTGCATAAGGTTTGTGAAATATTTCTTGGGCTCATCTAAATAAACCATAACATCATCTGCAGACAGACTAATTTTATGTTCTATACCATTGATTTCCACCCCTGGTATCAACAAATGCTGTCATTTACTCTCACTCTATCTGTTGGGTTTTGATATATTGACTTCTTTCACTGGATAGATTTGTCGTTAAAACCCATCTTCTCTAGTGATAAGTAAAGATTAGGACAACAGGTAGTTTATTTCGATGAGCCCTATCTATTATATGGAGAGTTCTTCTAATATTTTTGTCGACCTTTAACAAAACCTATTTGGTCCTCATCTATCAAATCTGGTAAGAACAATTGTATTCTGGATGCTAAAATAGAACTATGAATTTTGTAATCTGTATTAAGGAGTGATACAGGTCTATAATTTTGACAGTGTTCCCTGTCTTTATTTCCCTTTGGGATTACAGAAATTATAGCCTCTTTCCATGACGGAGGAATTTTTCCTTCTTTTATGACCCAGGTGAAGGTGTCCCTTAGCAATGGCATCAGTTCTATATTAAAAATTCTGTACCACTCTGAAGGGAATCCATCACTCCCTGGTACTTTGCCTGACTCTAGTTTACCCATGGCTTGTTGTAATTCCTCAGTGGTTATTTCTGCAGTTAAGCTTTTATTTTGTACATCACCAATAGAGGGCATATCTAATGTATTAAGGAACTCTAGTACTTTTGTTCTGTCCATTACAGAGGTGTGTTTGTATAGTTTTTCATAGTAATTCTTAAAAATACTTTCAATATCTTTTGGATCGTATTTAATTTGATTTGTTTTGGGATCGTGTAATTTAGAGATTAAATGATTAATTAGTTGCTTTCGCATTCGCCTTGCCAATAATTTAACTGCTCATGGTACTGCTTCATAATAAGTTTGTTTTAAAAATCTTGCCTTTTTCTTTACTTCTAACTGTAATAAGCCGTTAATTTCCTTTCTCAATTCTCCAGTTTGAGCCATCACCTCTTTATTTGCATTATGTTTGTTTGTTTAAGCTCCAATTGTTTTTCATAATGAGCTACACTTTCTTTTTTGAAGTGCTTGTAATAGCTATTAATTTTCCTCGAATCGCTGCCTTGAGTGCATCCCAAAATATGGAAGGGTCCACCTCACCATTGTTATTTTCATCTAAATATCTTTTTATTTCCATCCAAATTTGTTAAATTATTATTAATTTTTTTTTATATTCCTAAATTAATTTCCACAACGCGTTTCTTTTTTTTTCCACCCAGAGAGATCCTCACATAGATAGCACTGTGATCTGAAATGTCAACTACCCCAATCCGACATTGCTGTATCTTATGTCTGTTTTCCTCTTGTAAGAGAAAGTAATCTATTCTAGAGTATACAGAATGCGTGGTAGAGTAGTGACTATAGTCCTTCTCTAATGGGTGTAGTTCCCTCCAGACATCTATTAGTCTCATTTCTGTACATATGTGATTCATTAATTATGTTATATGTTTTTTTTTTTTGTTGTTGTTTGTTTTTGTTTTATGGCTTGTAGTGTCCAAATCAAGGTTAAGCACTATGTTTAGGTCCCCTCCACATAAACAACCCCCCTCCATTTCCTTAGCTACAATATCAAATAATGATTTGAAATATTGTTTATTGTTTTTCGTTGGGGCATAAACATTCATAAGGGTTACTGTGTAACTATTAATTGTTCCTTTAACAATAACATATCTCCCTTCTTCATCCTTTATTTCTTTCTGAGACTCAAAATTGACACTTCTTGAAATTACCCCCCTCCTACGACGGTTTGGGCATGAACTATAAAAGGTATTAAAACCAAATATTTTCAATTTTTCATGTTCCTCATTTGACAAGAGTGTTTCTTGCAACAAGAAGATATGCTTCTTTTCCTTTTTCAATTTAGCTATTGCTTTAGACCTTTTAGCTGGATTCCCCAATCCATTAACATCCTGCATTTTCTCTCACTCAACAACAATCCTCACAGAATGATAACCCCATTGGCTAACTTTTGAACAAGTATGAACTACTAAACAACTTTTACATAAATCAAAATGATTTAAATGAACTGAAAGGATATCAACTGACCTCCATTTGGGAATGTTCTCCCACAACTTAGGGGTTTGAGTCACTGTCTCCATAGAGGAGGAGAGCCTCAGCTGAACAGAGAGCCCTCTTCTAGATGAGGTGCAGCCTATTATAGGTTATTGCACCCATACCAGATAAACTATACTTTCTTCAATGGACTTTTCTGTCCATGTCTCCCATTAAGTCAAGCATATACATAAAAGCCCCTTGCTGTATTATTTTATTTATTTTACACAGTGAATTTCGATTGTCACTCGCGTTCATTTTTCCCCCTTGACTTAAAGTATTAGTTCCTTGTTCACGTCGTCATATAGAGGGTCTCTTATAAAAAATTCACCTGGTTCTTTCATCGAAAATCCTCTAGCCATTTCCGTGCCCTTCTGCTTGCTCGCTGCCATGCCAAACTTTTCCTTGCCTCGAGCTGTTCCAGTAACGTTGTGGGGCGATCTGCATTTTCGGAATCAGCCACTTTATATCCTCTATCGCGCAGATCTTCCTCCACTTCATTTGCTTTGTTGTACATTTTTACTCCATTATCCCAGTGGACTCTTATCTTAGTAAATGGGGTCTGAAAGAGTATCCCCGCTTCTTTCAGGATTGTCTTGGCTTTAACGTAAGACTTGCGTTGCTGTACCACAGCCGAAGGGTAATCATGATCGAAGAAAATGCTCTGCTCTTCAAGTGTGATTATTTTCTCCTTCAAGGCTTTACTCAGGACTTCTCTTTCATATTCTAGTTAAAAAAAAATCACGATGATGGCCCTCAGGGTTTGATCTGCTTTAGGCTTCGGTGCCAGAGCCCTGTGCACCCGCTGAATTTGATAGTCTGTGTTAATGTTGAGTTCCTTCTGGATGAGTTCTTCAACAAACTGAGTAACAGATCCCTTCTCTGCATCCTCTGGCACTCCAAAAATGTGCAGGTTATTCCTTCTGGACCACGACTCGAGGTCAGTCAGTTTTTCCATCATCTTTTTGTGTTCTTGTATAAAATCCTGTAGTAGGCCATCAATCTCGGAGCTCCAGCATTCCATTTCTTCAACACGCGACAGTAGCCTAAACCTTTGCATTTTGTTTCTTTATTTCTTGTGTTGTTAGCGCCATTTTTTTGATTGATGTCCTCCTTAAATTCCTCTAATTTGCATTTTAAATTCATCTTTAAATGTATCGAGCTCTACTTTCAGCTCGCTGCAAAATTCCCGTAATTGCTTATACTGTTTAAACCCACGCGTAGAGAGTCTGTAGTTTCCTGATTGCCATCTTCTACTCCTTGCATGTTATCTGTGTCTGTTCGATTAGAGTTTTTGCCTTTCTTTTCGGGGTTTCTTTTAGCTTTAGATTTTGTCCCTCCAATCAGCACACATAAATTACCAGTGAGTATAAATTGAGTTTAGCAGAATTTTAAAACTGACCTAAGGGAGCTCGCAGCTTAACCTGCCATGTTTCTTTGCTGCCCAACCGAAAGTCTAGTTATGATTCATTTTTAAGCTAATAATTAATTTAGAATTAAGTTCAAATGTGATTGTTTAAAATTTTAATTAAAAATATAATAAATAATTATTGTATTTACATAATCAATAAAGTACATCTATCCTATATATCTTAGTTGAAAACACCTGCTTCCTAATGATTTCAGCCCCTTGTTCTGTTAACAGCTTCTTATCTAGAGCATGACTATGGTGCCTTAACGCTTGCAGATTAATTTCTTCTAACTGGATTTGTCCAGATACTGTAGGTTTGATTTTTTTTATTTTATATTTTTTCATGCCTGTTAATCATAGCCCACTGCAGAAACGTCAGTGTGTTTTGCTCTCCACATCCTCAGTCTTGATTGTTGAGCATGAAAAGGAAAAATCTCCCTCAAGTCCCTAAATGAGAGCATATCTAGGCTATGGGTAGGCAGTGGAGTATGTACCGCCCACACTTTGCCTGCTGCCATCCTCCCAGTGCCGCCATATAAAGGGCTGCCTCATCAACATTCAGAGCACATTGGCTGTCTAAGTGTTTTCTATTCCTCTTGCCATGGGCACTGTGTGTCTGATTCACCCTACTCCTCTGTGGCCATTCTTGTGTATGTGTGTGTCTCTGACATGGAGAGGGAACGTAGTTGAAGGGTCAAGAGGGAGAGAAAAACAAATCCGTTTGTGTGGCCATTCACAGCCTTGCACAACCAGTGCCACACTACCACAACATCAGCTCAATCTTTTTGCAGGACAGCTCCCATACACAGGGCTCCAATCATCTGCTCTTTCACTTTAGAGACGGAACCATTGGTGTGGATGTGTTATCTTCACCCTCTCTCGCTCTCTTTGGGGTGGTTCCACTGGTGTGCATTTCTCCTTTTGATGTGTTATTTTTTCTCATCAGGGTGTTGGACAGATCTGTATCGTGGTGACACTTTTGTGTGGGTGGAAAGTAGAGCAGCAAGATCCCGTGGAAGGGAACACATCTCTCAACCACTTTGAGATGTCTTTCCACTGTGCTGCACTCTCTTAAAGATGTTGCAGACAGTCCACCCACACTTCCTAAATCCTATCGCTGCCAATGTGTTGTTTATTTTGGTTTTGAATCTCTATGGCGAAGATGATCTGCCTTACCGCAGAGTTCAGATCCAACTCTAATCAAACGCATCTTAGGATGAAGGTTTTGAGGTTTGTTAAAAGTTATAGATGTGTTAGAGTTGACATTGCAGGTTGGTAAATATATATTGGTGTGTTCAAGTACTCAGAGTTGGGAAGTCATAATTACGACAGCAGGTGTGTTCTAATAACTTAAATCAGAGTCCGATGGTGATGTACCTTTTCTGCATAAAATTCAACAAGATTGTTTTTTTTTACTCCACAAAATGATGAATAAATGCATGTCAGGTGTGTTTTTGCTTCATTTCAATTGAATGTATGAAGGTGCTGTAAATTTAACATTCCCTCATGGTTGTTCAATACAGTGGTATTTTGTATATGCCAGTTAGTTTTATTTTAAATGGAAAAACAGATTATTTTTAACAAATTCACCATTTATACAGATGCTGCATCCAACATGTTTGCTCACCGACATGACTTGGAAGTCGGAAACACAGGGCTTAAAAAAAATTAAGAATTTTTGAAAATGTACAACTTTGTGGTGACGTTCACGTGCGCTCCTAAATACGATCTTTCCAACATGACTTGAAGGATTGAGGACTCAGTTGACTTGTTTGGAATCATTACAGTGGCTGCCACTACATTACTTATTTTGGATCGTCCTTATTTAGCACACCTAATTTAACTCATTAACTTGTTAGAAGACTGCTCTAAGATCTAAAGTGGTTAGAAATGAGACACCTAAAATATGCAGTGCTGCTGGCCTATATCTAGAAACCCCACAATACTGCCATGTTTTTATTTTATCACTAATAATAGCGTGTGTTGCCTTTAGGACAGTTAAAACAATAAATCCTAAAGCAATACTTTGGTAAATGCTTTTAAGTAGGGAGGAAATGGAATCACAAAAAGAAATCTCCAGATTGTCCAGCTTTGTTCAAAACCTATTTTCTATGTAGGCAATGGGCAGAAATGAAGATTGGAAGATTGTAGTTCTATAGCATATTATGAATCCATAATAAAATCGGACAACAATGGGATCATAGATTTATCTTCTTTAGCTCATCACATGGCTTTCAAGTTGGCATGTGCTAGATTAAATAAATTATCAAAGGCAATTGGCAGGACTTCAATTTATGTAGCAGCTGTATTGTGTTATCTCCTATTCATTGTTCTATGAGTGATCAATCTCCTCCTTGCACCTTTTCTGGTTTGAATTTATCAATTTGCTAAGCCAAGAACCCAGTACCCTAAAAACAAACAAGCAAAAACAACAAAAATGATTGTGCATGTTTTATTACACTTAGTAATCAATACTTTTACGTAATTAATAAAATACTTTACCGTTCCCCAGACACAATCCTCCATCTTAGATACGGATATTCATTGCATTGCATAATTTGTTACCTCCACTAAAGATGCATGCAGTGCTACCTTAGAATTCGGCCAAAAGCAAGGCATCTTGTAGGGGAACATAATTTAGAGTGGCATTTGTGTCAGGAGCGCACCTAGTAAAACAACAAATGTTGCCTAGGAAGCTCGCTGAGCTTTAGAACACAGCATCCATCTTCCAGGACTTATTGCAGATCAAGTTGTTGCTGAGTCGCAGTGTCCTCTCATGACTTACTCAAATAAACAGTGGTGTGCTTTATTTCAGCCAAAGCCCAGTGTGGAAATCTTATCTAGTGTCCTGCAACCTTTTATTTGCAGATGGACTTGCTCATGTTTCAGCCCAGTGCGTGAATCCCAGAATGGCAGGAGGTTAAGGGCAGACAGCTCTCAGTTCATGATGAAACAGTCAGAGGCAGATTGGAGCAATATTTCTAGGCATCACTCTGACACAAATCCCCTCTGCAGGACGCTGGAAGCAGACCAGGGTTGTGTTGGTGTGGCATCCACTCTCACTCTCCGTGCATGCTGATGCCTCCAAATGTCAGCCCTAAATCTTCTGAAAGTTTATTGCTCTTGAAGTAGAGCCCAGAAAGCCCTCACCCACAGACTATGAAGGGCTTGATGCCAGCAAACTCAATCGTGCCAAACAGCAAGGCTCATATGCCAGTAACCTGATTCAACCCTCTTTCCAGGGCCACCTCAACAAGCTATTTGATCAATGTGTTATTTTATTGCCTGAATTAGCTGTTGGTTTAAAGGTGCCATAGAATGCAAAAATCACTTTTATAAGGTGTTTGAACACAGTTGTGTGGCTGCAGTGTGTGAAAACAACCAGCCTATAATGTTAAAAATCCACCCATTCATTGTTTTATAATCCTAATAAATCATAATCAGTCTCTCCACACTAGCAGTTCCAGATTTCTCACTACTATGACATTATAGTCGGGGAAAGTCCCACCCATATGTGATGCTCTCTGCCCTTTTTGCATATACACAGCCCTGAGTGAGAAACAGCGGTCCGTAATTACTGTTTTCTTGCTATAGCTGCTGGAGATACAATGTCAGCACCAAAGAGCCATTAAAAGTGTTGTGTGTTGGGATATACCAATGAACATAGGAGTCTCCAGAGACCACTGAGGACACAGTGGTTAAATTTTATTTTCGAAGGAAATGTCCCGGAAGTGCTAACATTTTACTACCTCACAAACGAGGGTCAGTTCAGTGCTGGAGTTGTGCAAAGATTGCTTCTGAAAGAGGCATCGGTACCAACACTTCGTTCGCAAACGTCCAGACTACAGACAAAGTAAGCATCACACCTCATATTTTGTTTTCCAAAAGAGCTTCTTGGCTCTCTGTAAGGCTAATGTTGCTAAAGCTACCATTTGTCTCTGCCTGTTTTCACTAATGATGCCTTCATGTGCTACCAGAATGATCGTAAATAGGAATGTGGTAGTTAAAAAATTGCATTTGGAAGCAATGTGAAGATCAGTAACACTCTCACCATCAGTTAAACCGTAATACCGGTATGCCCATGAGCATGAGCTCTTGAAGCTCCACACTCATCTGAAAAGGGAACCGGGAGCACCAGCTCATTTTCATTTAAAGGGGACAAACACAAAAAACAACGCGTTTTGGCTCATACCCTAAAAGTGGCAATTTCAACAAGTGGCTATTCTTGGATTTCGCTCTGAGGTCAATAAAGTACATCTGAACTCAATCAAACCTGCCTCCTGATGATTTCAGACTCTTTCAGAACCCATGCAATCTCAGGACAAGTGAAGTTTATTTTTTTTCATGTACTGATGTATTTTCTATTGAAATGGAATGTTTGTGGATGGCAACTCCCTTGTTTTTAAAATATCACTAGGCTTTAGTTATGTAACATCAGCCATGAACCATCATATTTTCATTATGAACCATATGTTATATTTGCAATTGTTTTATCCTTACTTGATGGGGGAAAAGACTTAAACCAGCCTAAGATATTTTGCTGGTCTCCTGTCCAGCTAAAAAAAAAAAAAAATGATGACAAATCAATGTAGAGCTGGTGTAGCCTTTAAACTCCAATAGAACCATTTTTAATGGTGTTAGGGTGTCAAGCTTCACATGTCAAGCTTCTGTTTGTTCCACTTTGGCTACTGAAGGGCATCAGAGGTGAAATGCCAGCCATTTAGCCTCATTTAGCCTGGGTTCAGACAGGTGGCCAGGAACTGCTAATGACTGCAAGTGAAATAGGAAGGGGCCCCCGCTAATGTGCTCTTCGACTGACCTCCACTGACATTTTTCAAAGGAACGTTCATGAATTCAGCTCTCACATTTCGAGGCCCACACTACGATGTTTGGTGGAAAACAAGATTTAGGCCTATTATTTCTTTAATAAATAAAAACAATGACTAAAAAAACACTTATTCTTAAAAAGCAATGAATATTTTTTTTTTGTTAATTTAATTTAATTTAAAAATGTTAATTTAGTATACCAAGTAGTATACTGAAGTTTCAGTATACTCGCAAAATTTAACATAAGCTTATTTTACGTTTATTAGCCTGACTGAAGCCTTATCAATGTTACACAATATCATTCTGCCTTTCATTACCTATTAAGGGCATATTATTGTAATGTGTTATTGATTTTGCCTGCTATTATGGTAGTGCAAAATCACAGAAACATCCAGCACTTACCTGTCTGAGCTTCTGCAGCGAAACCTCTGAATCACTGCCAGATACAAGCATTTTCATTTGCTTCAGCTGTTTTCACACAATTGCTGAACCATTTGCAGAGGCGGCTCACAGTACTGCAAAGTCAGATGGAGGACACCATCAAACAATTTTCCTCCCAGAAACAACACACTCTGCTCCTTACAGCTTTTAGCTGGTGTAATCATGAAGTACACAGTAAAAACAGCAGGACTGCTTTGAGAGTGCTGGCCTTAGAAAACCTCCATTTGCACTATTTAAATGGGAATTGTGGCTTCTGCAAGGACTGTGTTTGGAATATTGGTAATGAGGTGGAGAAGCAACCAGATGAGTAGTGCTCATGAATCAGAAAACTGACATTATAACTCTACTGTATTGCTGTGTCATTGAGTCTCTGTATAGATAACGGAGATATTCTTGCATTATAGTAACTGTTCTCTTAATGTTTTACAGGTATGTTGGTGGTAAACGTTACTTGGCGGAACAAAACGTACGTCGGAACACTTTTGGATTGTACCCGTCATGACTGGGCTCCTCCGAGGTATGTAAACCCCTTTAACATATCAAATCAAGAAAATCAAATATTCCTCCCTAGGATACTATTCTCTGCTTGTCAGCCCCCTTTCCTTAGTACCACATCAGTACTCCCTCTGGACTAGCAGTAAGCCAGGTGTATCCCATCATAACCATTAGGGACAAGGCACACTAGGGCTGAATGATTTATTGCATTTGCGATAATATCGTGATATGAAAAAAACGATTATGCTCGGTCACGTGACATGCAAGAGTAAAGAGTTGTGTTCGACTGGACTTGAAGATCGATTAGTGTATGACATAAAAGTATGGTGAGAGAAAGCATGAGGAGAGGTCTGCTATCTTATAGCTCTCAGTACTTTGGAATACCAGTGGACCCCCCTCGAAACGTGATTGGGCTAGTTTTAAGTAGCAATTGGGCGGGTTTTGTTGTGAAAACCTGGCAACCTTGGCACGCTACAAGCGGAAATGTTTGAAAGCGTATATAATATGAACGTATTTCAAAGCAGTAACAGTTACGGTGCATTTTATTACTAAAGACTTCGACCTTAAAATAATATATATAATAAGGTAATATATATTCTTATTTATTTATTTAAAGTCTTTCTAAAGCAGTGGTTCTCAAAGTGTGGGGCGCAGGAGTATCGAAAAGCCATCGATGATGTCGCACAGACCCAGGCAGATGCTGGTCATTCAAAAGCTAAATGCAGAAAATATGACGAGGCATATCTAGGTATCGGCTTCACTCACTGTGTCTGTACCGGACGCTACAGTTGTTGTTGTGTAGCTCTACTGTACACTGGATGCGACAAAGTGACCATTGCAAATCATTTTAACTTTGTGTCAGTACGTCAGAAATTAGAGCAAGGCATCAGTTTGGTTTTGTCGCGTCGCATTGCTCCGCTCCGCATTCAGTGTAGACAGCGTCATGGGTTCTACTGTATTTTGCCACTCGCGTCTGCTATAGACACAGTGTTTAATGTCATTGGTTAGGAGGGAAGCCTGTGTGTCCTATGCCTTAGCGGACAGCATGAAACCCACAATAAATAAATAAATAACAGAGAGAATTATAATAATAACAGTTCTCTCTATGCTGTTTTTCAATATTTCAAATGATGCAGGTGTTTTTTCCTTTTAGGTTAAAAAAAAAAAAACATTAATTTTTCTTACTGTTTAGTGAAATTATTTGGCAAGACCAAAAAAGTTTAAGTACCACTGGTGGTTAACAGACAGTGTTTAAAAAGTGCAGTCCACGTTTACACGTTTATTATAGTGACTTTGAATTACCTAAAGTAGTGTGGTAAAGCAACAGATTTTTTTAATATTTCTGCAATCTACTTTAGTTTGTATGATTTGTATATTAATGTTTACACCAGGCTTATCTGTCAGTGCTTTGTGTTGTCATAATTATTACATGCTTTCAAGGTTGGAAGTTCAACAAATCCGTCAATATACTACTGTGATTGTAATTGTTTAATAAAAATGTCATTGATATCAATTCATGCACCTAATTTCATCGTAACATAGGCCTGGCCTACAGAAAAGAACATTTCTGTTTAATCAATCTAATATTGTGTTGGTCATACTGTACAATAATTTTTTAGCTTGTCTTTGTTGAATAATACAGAACATAAAGAGCTTTAAAAAATAATTGCATATTAAATCGTAATAGCAATATTGGTAAAAAAAAAAATCACAATTAGATTATTTTCCAAAATCGTTCAGCCCTAAGGCACACTATTAAAAACATACACAACGCCAAGCCTATCAGGTGATAAGAATAGAATCCCACCACTGGCTGTATGCAAGAATCTAAATAGAATAAGTTTAATTTAACTGTTTAAATATTCAAAAAAAATGTTTAGATGTCTTAGTCATTAGGAATTTATATTTAATATATTTAAATGTATATTATTAAAAACTTATCTTTTTAGACACTTGACATCCTTTAATATCATCAATATCATACTGCCAAATTATTATTATTAAGGAAATTGGGAAAATCTTGATATAATCTTTCTTTTTCTTTAAGGTTCTGCGAGTCTCCCACAAGTGATCTAGAAATGAGAAATGGACGTGGCCGTGGTAAAAGAATGCGACCCAATAGTAACACCCCAGTCAACGAGAACAGCAACTCGTCTGATAATAAGGGCAGCAACAACAACAAGACCAGAGCAAGTTCCAACAGCAAGGGTCGGCGCGGAAGCCAAAACTCCTCTGAGCGCAGGACTCCGCCCAATAGCAACACAGAGGATATAAAAGCCAGTCCCTCCTCAGCCAGTAAGCGCAAGAACAAGCCTGCTTCAGACATGGAGCCCAACTCTAGCTCTGAGGATTCTAAAGGCAACAAGCGTATGCGCACAAATTCAAATGGTGCCATGACCTCCTCTGCACTCCCAATTCCCATCATCAAAACGGAGTCCCTTCCTCCTCCTTTAGACCGAACTTGTCCCTCACCTGTACTGATTGACTGCCCGCATCCCAATTGCAACAAGAAGTACAAGCACATCAATGGCCTGAAGTACCATCAGGCTCGTGCTCATAATGATGACGATATTAAGTTGGACATGGATGGAGACAGCGAATATGGGGAAGAATCCTCTCTCCACCCAGAGCCAGGAAGCTGCAACGGTGCTTCGATTACACAAAAAGGCTCTCTCTCCCCAGCACGTTCTGTCACACCAAAAGGAAGAGGTTTTGATGCTCAGAGTCCATCCCCTTCTCCTGGAAAGTTTGGCTCCAAGTCAAAGAAGAAGAATGGTGATGCTGAAGCAGATGTTTGTGGCACACCTATGGAGGGTTGTGAGGACGGGCCTTGCATCACTGCTGATGAAGCTAGCAATGATGGCATGGATGACAGGAAGTCCAAAAAGCCAAGCAGCAATGTCAAGTCTGACAAGCTGTCCCAGAAGAACATGAAGTCTTCCAGACCCATGGCTCCATCCCTCCCTTCTCAGCAGATGTACTCTTTGCAGCCAACATCATTTAGTGGCGGAAGCCCCAACCATCCTCCAGGGATGGCCAACATGTTGCAGGGCATCCCCAAGAGTCCCCAGCTAAAAGGCATTCAATCTAAGTTGGGTGTAACTGGAGACTCGTCGCCAATTAATCCAGCTTTGAGCAGCTCCAAGGACAAAAAGAAAAAGGACAAGAAAAAGAAAGATTTGGGCAAGGAAGCAGACAGTCCTAAGCTCCCAGGAAAGAGTGGGAAAACAGAAGAGGGGAAAAGTCCATACTCTGAGTCCTCTGAGCCAGGAAGCAGGAGTGAGGGTCATCTCAATGGCTCCTCAGACCCTCATCAAAGCCGCCTTGCTAGCATGAAGGCAGAGGCGGATAAGATATACAGCTTCACAGATAATGCTCCCAGTCCATCCATTGGGGTGGCCAGTCGTGTGGATAGCAGCGGACAGCCTCTCACTCCCCTTCACACTGTCACCCAGAATGGGGCCGATAGCTCCTCGGTAAAGACAAACAGCCCTGCATACTCTGACATATCTGATGCCGGGGAAGATGGTGAAGGGAAAATGGAAGGGGTTAAAGGTAAAGCGGAAGATCAGTCAGGCAGGGACGGTGCGAAGAAGGCGCTATTTCCCTCTCAGGCATCCTCTAAGGAATCTGCATATTATGGTAGCTATGACAACTACTACTCCCCCAGTTACACCCACTCTAGCCCTGGTGGTGCCACTGCTGGTGGGCCTCAGCCAGAAGGGCAAGCTCTGAAACTGAAGAAGGAAGATGAGCAAGAATCGCCCGAGGAGAAGACGAAGGTGGACGTGCAGGATGAGCGCAAAGCTGAGGTTGCTTCAAGTCAGCCACACCAGCAGCAAGCCTCTGTCATTCAGCAGCGCTCCAATATGTACATGCAGCCACTCTACTACAACCAATACTACGTTCCCCCATATGGATACCCAGATCAGGTTTATCACAACCACCTCATGAACACTAATCCAACCTACAGGCAGCAGTATGAGGAAAGGCAAAGACTCATATCTGAGCAGCACAGGTCTGCTGAGAAAAAGCCTGATTCAGGAGTAAAGGACAGGGAGGCCTCTCTGAAGGAGGACTGGAAACAGAAGGGCCCTGTTCCTCCTGGCCTAACAAAAGCCCCCAGCCTTTCAGACCTGGGAAAGCCACAGGCTCCTGGCAAACAGAGAGACACTTCTTCCGAACCTGCCAAGTCAGTCATCATCCCTAAAGGGGAGGAGACCAAGCTGCAGCCACAGCAGGCTGAGGGGCTTAAAATGAAGCTCAGTGAAGCTGGCCATCATGGAAAGGATGACTCAAAGGCAAGTGTGGAGTCTGCCAGGCTGGGTATGGAACAAGCCATGTGGTACAGACAGGTGAGGCAAACATGTGATTGTTGAACGACTGCATAGTTCGCAAGCTAGAGGGATAATTCGCCCAAAAATAAAAATTTAGTCGAAAAACTAAATTTATTACCTCTCAAAACCTTAACTTTAACATCTTTACGCTTTCAGTACCCTGACAGTCAGAGACCGCCAGATGAGGACCGAGACCGTGAGCGAGACAGAAAAGGCAAAGATGACAGGCCAAGGCCAAAAGACAGCAGCTCCAAAGAAGATAATAAAGATATAACTGATGGTTTGTGTCCTTCCAGCTCTGAGGACCAGCGGAGCAGTGGGAAAGATTCCCGGCCCAATGCTCACATACCTTTCAGCTCCCACTTAGCACAGCACCAACCCTACCTGCATTACATGCATGGATATCCTTTTGGGCAAAGCTACGATCCCAGCCATCCTGGATACAGAGGCATGTCCATGATGCAGAACTACCCAGGTAAGACAAATAATCACATCTGATTGATGTTCATATAATATTATTAGCATATTAATCTTAAAAAATGACATTGCCTACTTACTAGTAAACTTTGTTGCACAACAATTGGTTTGCACAGATTGGCCAACAACATACTCTATGCAAATTACAAAAAGGATTACATCTTATATTACGTTATTGTGTCAGTAACAGTTACTTTCAAATATTGCTGCTTGTTAATCTAGTTTTGTTATTACTCAGGTAACTAGCTATAGACATGTCGCCAGTTTAACTAGCTCCTCAAGAATGTCCTCTTTTTGTTGACAATAAAGAAAACTGGTTACTAATGATGATAGTGCCCCTTGTGGCAACACTGAAAATGCAACACATACTTGCGCTGCTTTGTTAATTGCATTTTGATGCATTTTGGAACACAATGACGTGTAAAATCGAACTTGGGTAGCTAGAAGTGTTGGCATTCATGTACTTGCCTAAAGCATGTTTTGAGCCTTAATGGCATTCATGTACTTGCCTAAAGCATGTTTTGAGCCTTAATGTGCGTAAAAAGTGCATAATAGCACTCCTTTAAAGTAGAAAAACAGTATGGTCTTCTAATATTTAGGGTCCTATCTGCCAGCGGGATACCCTTTCTCCCCTTACGGCAGTAAAGTGGTCAGTGGAGAGGAGGGAGAGAAATCTCGCTCCAGCCCCACAGTCAGCATCAAGTCGGCTTCAGAATCCAAAGCCTTGGACATACTACACCAACATGCCAACCAGTACAAGAGCAAATCACCCACTGTTGCAGACAAGCCTTCCCATGAAAGGGAGCGAGGAGGAGGCGACCGAGAACGGGAAAGAGAGAGGGAGAGAGAAATAGATCGCCCGCGTTCATCTCCTTCCCAACGCATAATGCCACCTCATCACCACCTAGGCTATTCTCTTGTAGCCGGGCAGTACGATCTGTCTTATGCCACAGGTCAGCAGTCTACTACTCTTACACATTAACTTATATCCTTAAAAATGAAAATACTCTTACACATTAACTTACAATTTAATCCCAAAATTTTGACAGAAATTAAAGAGCATTACATTAAACGATTATTTTATAATTATACAGTAATATATTGTGCATTATAACATTATCTTAATATTGACATTATTATAAATTATTTTCTGTATTACACTAATGAGAATTAGATTTTCTAAAGATTGTTTTGGGGGGTATAATGTGAACCAGGCATCTCTTGATGAGACTTCAGATGCCTCGTCTGATGTGTTTAGGGAAAAAAACAACAAAATATTGCTACTATAAAACTGTGCCAATTCCACAAAGAAAACTCTGAGAGTAAACAACATCTTTACTGGATGTTCCTTAATTGTAGGCCTTTCATCATCAGCAATTGTTGCCAGTCAGCAAGCCTCAGCCCCTTCCCTGTACCCACCAGCACGGAGGTGAGAATGGTAAGAGAAAACAAAGATCAAGGAAAGGAGATTTGGAATGTGGCCAAACAGAGAGTGAATCACATAAATCGCAGTGAAAGATGGCCACGGTAGTTGCAAGCGTATCCCGATTTCTGCTTTCATATAGAGTAATGTAAAAGCTTTTTTGATGCACAAGCTTACAAAGAGGTGCTTATAATTGAGGCTCTTCTCTCTAAAGGTTTTGTAGACTAGAGCATTATGATTATTTAAGGCCCCTTAGATTGAGACTACTAGTGCTTTTAGGACAGCAACTTCGCTTTAGAAGCCTATAGTGACCTCTGGTGGAGAAACTTGTAATAACATCAGGAAGATAAAAAGTGATAAGTATATTATAACAATACATATTTTTATTCATAATATTATATAAAAAAAAAAATCTTAGTTTATGTGTATGTTCATATTTAAAGTAGTAGACTATATTTGTATTTATAATAGTTGAACATATTCTTTATTCTAACCAGTCCGTTCTTGTGTTTTCTTTTTTTCTTTAGGGAAACCTGATTGTCTTGCCCTTCTTTACAAATGATCATGTGACTGGATCACATGGGGAAGTATATGGAGTTCATTTAGACATCAGTTGAATGGTGTTTCTATATTTTTAGTTATTCTGCCGGAATGTGTGGCAGATTGATGTTTTCCTAGTATCTGTACCTCGTACCCCACTACAGACTGTGAGACCAGGTTCAAAGCCATCCTGCCCTGCTCAAAGCCCAGCAGGCCACTGAACTGTGCCTGTGAACTGGTGAGGGATGATTGAAAAGCAAGGACTGTCATTCCACTCACCCGATGCAGGCTGTGGCCGGACAAGAGGCAAGGGCTCGAGGGGACATAATTATCACACTGAGATAACTAAAGTTGTTTCCTTTTTTATTTTAGTTGCCATCCTCACTGAAAAAAAAAAAAAATCAGTTTGACCCACGGTTTTTAAATTGTTGTTCTCTAGATACCACCAGTGAAAGCTGCAGATATTATCTAGCATTGTCTCATAACTCTGTCTTTCTGCCAGTGGTTCCTAAATGGTTCTCATCGCCACATGCCTCAAGACTGCTCTCTTTTTTTTTTTTCCATTTCTCTTTTCTATCATCAGAATGGTTCCAGGTATAAAGAGCATGACATCAGTTTTTATTTTATTGCTACTTTTAGAAAAAAAAAATTCAACTGTACTATGTTCTGGTAACATCATACTGTTTTTTAGCATTACCATCCAGCCTCTCGTGGACAAGCAAACCCAGGAAAGTGTTTAAGACGCATGACTGCCCTCACACAACTGCTTGAGAGACGTGAGACGTTTCACTTTCAGATTCATTTGTGACATATGATTTCAGCGAGCACTGTTCCGTTACGGTCTTTCATTACAACATCAGTGGCCGAGGTTTGTTTACTCCAGGGAATTCTCTTCGATTCCACTTGGTTATCCTTCAACTTGAAACCGACTATCCTCGTTCCCGTCTTGGCTACCTTACCTCATCGCAAACAGAATTTCAGATTTATCGCTATGGTTCTTAAAAAATGGATGTTTGTTAATGTGACAGGTATAGTAAGTTCTTTTTAGAGAGGCGCTTACGTGCTGGCCGTCTTGCTGCAGCGTTATGGGGTGCGTGACACCAGAGGCCCAGTAGTTTCGTTCTAATTGTTCTGAAGTTCTTGCATGGGGCCGCTCTATCCCTGAACACTTATTGTGGAAGTGTTGTGGTAACTCCAGCGTGTTTTATGAAACCAAGTGAGCGTTTGACCCGAACATGCTTTCATAGCCCATCATGCTCTGTGTATTTCATGTGTCGTCCAGCATGGTGTACTATAGCACTAGAAATGTGACTTTAAACAGTGTCTCCTCAGGCAAAGCAAACTTTGGTTTCGCACCAAACGCTGTTGCACACACTATGTGATGTCTGTATATGATGTACAGAGGAACTCTTTTAAATGCAATCAAGAAACCATCTGATTACTCAGTTTTGTTTTGATATCTGTCACTAGGGTGTGTTTTTCTTTTTCTCTACGATTTTGTCCTCTGTTTTATCTTCCATAGCTTTGTATTGGCTTGCTGTCAGAATGCTTGCTGGTTTTTTAACATTCACTAGGTCCATTAAACTCTTAAATGAGGCTTGGGAGTCTCTCAATCCAAAATCTCAATTAGACACAGCTCTCTGTGGATTTCGGGCGGTTTCCTGATCGTCTGCTGCTGATTTTGGGTCATATTTTCATACGAAGTGTTTCGAGCAGGTAGATTTTAACAGGCTCTGTTGGAATGAGAGACGGAAGACAGGTGTTCGGAGGATTACGTTGGCTCATGCACTCTGTCTCGTGTAAAGTCACAATGAAAAACAGCAGTAAAGCACCATGGTACACTGAATACTGAGAGAAATGAGCTTTAAGTTACACATCTAATATATTCATCAATATGCCATTTGATATTAGGTACATTGGGATGTTTGAGCCGCACAGAACAACTTTATGAATTGTCAAGACTTTGGAAAAAATGTTTAATCTCATGGTTTTTGGCCGTTAAGAAAGATTCTCAATACAGATCATGAAAATTGTCAGTGCAAATTTCAAATGGTGCTCAGTTGACATGCTGTGATTTGTTGGAAAGAGGATGCAGTGCACTATTGCATGCTTTGTGTCATTTACACAATAAACTACCACCTCTTTCCTTTTGAGCTTCATCCCAAGTGTTTCTCAAAAGACAATTTATCACCAAGTATCAGGCCCCGGTACTTAAAGAATGTTTACATTTTTTTAATGGCTTTGTTTGGATTTTTTTTTCTTCTTTGGCTGTATCACCCAAGTCCTCCAGGTTTTTTTTTTTTTTTTACTGTTTCTCTTATGTAAAGTGTACATTACCACGTTTCTTTTTTTATACAATACTGTTACTTGCCTTTGTACATTTAGGCAAAAAAAATCAAATAAATCTTTTTATGAGACAATCACATCTGTCCTTGCGTGGCTCTCTTCTGTTTTATAATCATTGAAATAACTTTTATTTTTACGGTTTAATAAAAAAAAAAAACGTTTTTGTTATCTTATCATTTTATGTTTTACATAAGACCTGTTTCCAGGTAAATTATCATATTGAACACTGTAAGATCCAGTTACCACTAGAGGACACCCACTTCCACTCTATCAATGTTTTTTGTCTTTTTAAATACATTATTTCCTATTACCTATTCATTCCTCCTATATAAATCTTAATAATTTTCCTCAATTGTTCATGAATTCTGGATAATGTTTTTTAAAAAGCATTTTATAGAGGTTATGCAATGAAGGTTAGTCAATGAAACACTAGAAAATTGTATATGCATTGCAGAACTGTCATTGACTTTTTTATTATTTTCCATGAAATATGCATGCCTTTTTTGCTCAGTAGCTGGAAATATTGCAAAAGCTTCACCATTAAATATCTTGGATGCATGAAATTCCAAATCCCTAGCATTTTAATTCAGTTTCTCTAATGCTGTTAGACTGTCATATGACAACAATGAAATGTCTGAAAGGGTAATTGTTTTGAATCATCGGAGTATTCGCACAGTAAGAACCATAAAGCCCTTTCAGCTTGTGTAAAGTGCTTTGTCTCTAACAAAAGGCGCTTTTATGTGCAACGTGATGCAGAAGTGGAGATTATGCGGGGATGATTTTGTGGAGTGTAAATGTAAAATCTGATTATCGCTGCTGGGAGGGGGAGGGCAGGGAGGCAGGGAGATGCTGAGGCAATGACTTTTCCTCTGATATCCTGCAAGGGCATGGAAGTAGACTTTTCTTCTTGCTGCTGAGCAAGTCTGCATTGGACATCTGGGATTTCATGGGATGCACTATATACGCAGCCAGTTCGGCGGAGGGGCCTGAGCCACAGAGACGCCCCCATGGTCACAGCACCAGGACCTGTCGCACCCGTGACCGGTGAGGCCACAATGCAATGCCCCAAGAGTCTTGTGGTTTTTCAATGAATCTGTTGCTCAGATGCATAATAGTATGTGTACTGGTTGTTGGCCTATAAATGTATCTTTTATTAATGCTGAACTTTAAGCTATTTAAAGCTCAACTGATCTCTGTGCAGTTTGCGTTCATGCTCAAACACACCAGGTTGTAATTCTGCGTGCTTTATTGCTATCAGTTATCAAATTTTGTGCACTTTCACTTTGTTTTTGATCTCTTTGAACATTTTAATTTACACAATCTTTACTGTGTACATTTGTTATCTTGGTTTTAAATCTTAACTTAAGATCAAGGTCAGAATAGATTTCTAACAACTATTAGCCTAAATGAAATAACCCTCTTTTTAAAACGGTTTTCTTTGACAGTAGGCTAAGTTACATGAAACTTTTCAAATACAACCTTTGGTGTGAAATGTTAAACACAAGCCATACAGATCCATTTTCTCACGCGTTTGCATAGCGCCTGTGATGAAAAGTGGCTGGACTAGGAAAATTAACGCTTTAACGAAAAAATGGGTATTTATTCCGACTCTTCATCTAGTCACTCAGTCTGTATAATGTGTGTGTGTGCGTTCATACCGAGCAGTAAATCCAGCGAGATTTCCTGAAGCTTCCTAATAACAGCACGAGTCTCTGATGCTGCTGACGCTCCGGCTTTCATAAGACATCACACTACATAACGCTCACTATCACACTTATGAGCCTTTATGAGCTGGGACTATTATAACACCGCTATATACACTGACACACCTCTATGGGATACGTCGAGCGAGGGTTTGGATATTTCCTGTCCGTCAGGTACGTGTCAATTAACCTCAACTCACTGGAATGGCGAACGTAATGACGTCTTCTGTTTTGAATTCACAAATATTGTTTGCGTGCGCACAGGCTTGTATGGCTGTTCACCCATTGGATTTTGTTAGATCGATGCATGCGTATTAGTTTGATTTGTGGTGATAATAGCCAAATTATTTGATCATTGTGATTGAAGTGTCTGACGATAAATTTACATTGATTTGCATTGACCCCATTCCACATGAGTAAATCCTAATTTTAGGTCCAGCTCCAGTCTGAGCCACGTGCAAGACCTTTAACTGCACACTAATTAAGTTAATTAATTTTAGCTATGTTAAAGTGCCAAGTTATGTTGCTTGGATTATATGAAGGCGAAGTTGAGCGATTTATTTTTATTTTATTTATTTTTTTAATATTATTATTATTAAATTATTTGAAATTACTATGTTTATTAGACTATGTTACAAAGGGAATTCGCTCGGAAGCGTTGCATTAGTGATTTTAGAAGTTTAGGCTGCTATAAAATTTATTTAGCCTATTTAACAGTTTTAATTTAAGCAGATATGTCTCGTCTGCGTACACCTATACAATTAAACACCGTACATTTCCCCCTTTTAGTCTGTAGCAAACGCTAAACAGAATTATTTTTATTCTGCAAGTCATTTTAACTTGTCAAAGCATATCCACTCTATATAAACTGTGTATAAAGCACTTGCCTGTACGGTTATAAATGGAAACGCCAGTGGAGCAGGCCGCAGGAGCTAAGACTGAGTTAAGACGGTAATGTAGGTCACTCTCAGGGAGAATCTGCTAAATTCTTTACAGTAATATGTCACCATATGAGATATGACAGTTCAGTGTTTCAATAAAAACTTACTAAAATAACTATTTATTTATTTATTTGCCAGAATACCAAAATCAAAAATAAGGTGACACATTTTATAAATATGGTTTTACAGTAGTAATAATAAATGCAGACAGTAACATGGGTTTTTTGTCAGAAAATATGATCACATGTTTATAAGGGCAGGGGAAGCTAAATGTTTTTGAAGGTGTTCCAGCATTGTCAAAATGAAAGAAAGGCTGCCCTCATTTTCTGTTACTAAAAAAAAAAAAAAAAAAAAAAAAACTATCACACAGGTGTCTTCCAACTTGCATGTCCTCACAATACAATGTGGATACAAAAATGGCATAATCCAGTGTGAGTGGCTTGCAAAGTATCCATCAGAAAGCTCTCTTGTGTGTCAGCTGCCTGGGGTGCAGTTACAGCCTGCAGATGTGCATTAGCCTCCTGCAGTACAGCTGCCTCTCTGTTATTGCTGTGAACCCCCCTGAGGGCCTTTACACAAATACAGCCAACCTCCCGTCATCGCCCTCTGTAAACCAATAACATTAACAAATTATAGCAGCTCTTTTATTGTTTTTATTTCATTTCTGAGCATTTTAGTTACTATGGCTTGAGTCTTATTGTACCTGAAGAGTTGTAAAACATGTGCAATACTGCTTCCTTCTCAAGCATACATGCCTTTTTTCAGCATGTGCCAATTTTGTAATCAGTGTCGTTGCCAGGTTTTAAAAAATTGGCGGTGTGCCTTTAAGAGAGGCTTCTGTGCCTGTAGGCTAAATGGATTAGCAGTTATCCTGTGATGTTACAGCCTAGTAAACAAGCACTAATATAGCAAGAAAGAAGAGGGGTCCTGATTAACTTTCCACATTTAGGACAGATCTGTCATTATTAAAGGCTTCATATCATCAAATAAAACAGTTCAGCTATAGGATGGAGCTATAGGATCTGCTGAAGCTAACCAGACAGATGAATACATCAACACATGATTGTCCATTTACATGTCTGTTCTGGCCTGCCCTGCAATGGTTATTGCTTTTAAGATTACACATAAAGCATGGCTTCCCCTGAAATTTCTTCAGAAATGTAGTTGTGACATGTTTATCAGTGTACAAATAATATACACTATAATGTACATCAGTGGTTATCAATCTTTTTGACTCCAGGCCCCCCATGTAGATGTTTCAGGTACTCCTGCAGTAATAAAAAGACTGCTTTTTTTAAGCTTTTTTATTTACAAAAGCTAATAGTATATGAAAATGATAAAATTAGGCCTATATTAATTAATATCATTAATTAAAAATATTTTTTTGTATGTTTAGGAAAACAATACCTGATAAAGGTCGCATGACTCAAATGTTGCATTAAAATTGGATTTGCAAGCAATAGCAGTGTGCAGGATTCATCTATTTTATATATTAGTTAAAACAGATGCATAAGTAAAATTTGTTATATTTGTAATATAAGTAAAATAATAAGTAAAATTTGTTATATTTGTAATATAAGTAAAATACACAGGATACAGGTGTTTTTAATAGCTGATTCTTTATTTGTAATATAAGTAAAATAATCACAAATAGATATTTTCTTTAGCTGATTTTACCAGGTAAAAGTTTTTAAAGGTTGACATAATGAAGTTTTCATGACATAATTAATTATTTAATTTCCATCAGTGTTATTTTACTGATGTTTTACTTAACTCTTTTATATTGAGTTAAGATTCAGTAATTTTGTTGTGCGTTTTGTAATTTCTTTGCTAAAGAAACACTCATTTTCTTTATGATTTTAATTTTAGTTTTTGTTAACCCTGATTTCAATTACTTTTACAGGTGTAGAAATCACAGGTTTAAAATTTAGCTCATATATCCAGGTTTTGCAAAGCTGTGGGAACCCTTACTTATTAAACCTTATAAAACAAATTAAAATAAGAAATATGATGTCAGATTACATCTAGATTTTTAGTTAATATTTTGTTTTATTTTAAATCATCCTGTGGCCCCTTGCAATTCTGCATAATATCATGTTATTACCAACACTTTTAATTTACATAACATAATCATCATCAGGATCAAAGAGAATTAAAAAAGGTTATGAAAAAAAACCTCAATTATAATAAAGAATAGATGAATAACCAAATATGTATGATATGACCCCTTAAAGCACATGAAACATCATTTGGTTAACTGTCATCTCTTTACCATTATCATGCACTGGCTGTTTAATCCTCTTGTCTATGTATTTCTCTTTGTATTTTTAAAAACACGGTAGGTTTGCAGACCTTGTACTTTGCTCTCCGCTCATTTCTGTCCTGTAGATGGATTTAGCACTATGCCAGCAGGATAACTACTAGTTAAGCGATTTGGAGGTGCAGTACACCAGCTGCGTGTGTGCGATGTAGCAGAATGCATTAATTCTCCGGGATGCATTAAGCAGCGGATCAAATGGTGTGACCTTCAAAAACAGGAAACGGTCTGTCAGTGCACACACAGATGACTTAAACTCCACCCTAATGAAGCTTCCCAATTAAAAATAACAAGGGAGAGAACAGGCCCATGCAACATTCAGTACAGCAGTGGTCCATTTATCACACTTTTTTAATTGTGCTCCAGAAATAGCAGGCGCTTTTTTGCAGTGGGAAAAGACTCGATTTTCGTGTTGGCTCATTAGAAGTGTGTGTGATGTTTTGTTCTGTGTCTTTGTGTGTATTGCAGGCCTAAGACCATGAGTGATCATCAGGATCAGGCTGAGGATGTTAGGCTCCTAACGCCTCACGATCAGTCAGAGCCCTCAAAGGATGATGACATGCACTTCAGGCAAGTTATATCTTGACTGGTAAAAGTAGACTCAACTTCGCCTTAATATAATCTGGTTTAAACTATTTTGAAAGTTCTAAGTATTTTAGTGGTTGATGATAGTGGGCGGCATCTTGGCATAGTGACTAAATCTATTGTCTCACAGCAAGAGTGTCCACAGTTCGACTTCTGGCTGAAGGCCTGTCTGTGTTGAGTTTGCGTGTTCTATCTCTGAAGGTGTGGGTTTTCCCCACAGTCATAAGATGCTTCAGTTAGGCTTCAGTCTCACTTTAACCCAACATAAGTGATTTAGAAAATAGATTAGCTATAGTGACCAGGAAGTCATAATAAATGGTCAAGGCAAGAAGTGACACACTCTCACATGGAAACATCATTTCACTGTTTTGTACAGAATCTGTTTTTGCTTCACTTCCTGTACCTGGTCTTAAGTAAACGCTAAACAAACGACTTTTAATGTTTGTTAAATTTTTTGTGTGTGTGTGTGTGATAAATGATCTTTTTTAGACTGTTAAGGTATAATTCATACAAAAATATAATATATAAAATATATTTTTTTATTTTGTTGCAGCCCTGTAGGTTTAGTACAATCACTTACTTAAAGGGTTACTCCACCGCAAAATGAACATTTTGTCATTAATCACTTACCCCCATGTCGTTCCAAACCCATAAAAGCTTTGTTCGTCTTCAGAACACAATTTAAGATATTTTGGATGAAAACGGAGGCTTGAGACTGTCCCATAGACTGCCAAATAAATAACACTGTCAAGGTCCAGGAAAGTGATGCGCTGTTTGCTTTCAAACCAAAGCGTAAATACATGTAAAAAACGTATCTTTGTGGCGCGGCTGGTACAGAAGAGCGTAAGCCACTCATGATTTGTCAAAATGGCGCTACGCTGATTTGGAGAGACACAGAGGAGAGGAATTGTTGAATAAAGTCGTTATTTTTGTTTTCTTCGTATACAAAAAGTATTATCATCGCTTCATAACGTTACGGTTGAACCACTGATGGCAGATGGACTATTCATACTTTCTTGGACCTTGACACTGTTATTTATTTGGCAGTCTATGGGACAGTCACAAGCCTACCGGTTTTCATCAAAAATATCTTAAACTGTGTTCTGAAGGCAAACAAAGCTTTTACGGGTTTGGAATGACATGGGGGTAAGTGATTAATAACAAAATTTACATTTTGGGATGGAGTATCCCTTTAATCAGCTGTCCTTTCTATAATATCATCTCACGATAAATACGTTCTCATGATTTTTACTGTAAAGCATGTTCCCAAATAGCTCTCATTTTATTCTGATCTACTCTTACTGTTTTGTTTTGAAAAACATATGGTACACTTCAATCTTTCAACTGTATGCTTGACATTGATGTGGTACCAAGTAAAAAGTCTGGTCACACTTATACTATTATTACTATATTATTGATGATAAATTCATCCAACTTGACATAAATGTAAGTGTTATGCAGTGATGAAACATTTTAATCTAATCAAAGATCATTTAGATTTTATTTTTTTAAAATGTTTTATGAAATCTGTTCCTAGGCAGAATTTATATTAGTTTCCAAATTTATTATTAAGCCTTTAAGCCTAAGCCTTTTTAGAAAAGAATTTTAGAAAAACAAGAACAAAAAAATCCTCATGTGACACTTAAAGGAATAGTTCACACCCAAAATGAGCTATGCTGAATATTTTTTATCCTGCAGACCATCCAAATTTGTTTCTTCATGGGGACAGATGTGAATAAACTTGGCATTATATCACCTGCTCACCAATGGATCCTCTGCAGTGAATGGGTGCCTCCAGAATGAGAGTTCAAATGGCTGATAAAAACTTCACAGTAATCCACAAGTCATCCACAGCATTCCATCAGTTCATCAGTTCATCAATTAACATCCTGTGAGGTAAAAAGTTGCATGTTTGTAATAAACAAATCCATCATTAAGACTTTTTTAACTGTAAATAAGTCTTCTATCCACAATATTGCTTTCTCCATGCAGTGAAAAAATCATCTTGTCTGAATCAGGAGAGAAATATGCATACATCAAGCATCGTTCATTTGTGAAAACAGTCCAAAACAGTTCTAAACATATATGTCAGTGGATTTTGAGTAAGAGAACAACTGGGATGGACTTTTCCACCGGAGGAAGCATTATTATATATTATGGACTATTTCTGCCAGAAAAATATGCAGCTTTTCACTTCACAAATGGTTAATTGGTAGATAAGAGTTGTGCTGATTAATTGTGGATTATTTTGATGTTTTTACCAGCTGTTTGGACTCTCATTATGACGGCACCCATTCACTGCAGAGGATCCATTGGTGAGAAAGTGATGTAATGCTAAATTCCTCCATAGCTAATCCCATGAAGAAACAAACTCGTCTACATCTTGGATGGCCTGAGGGGGAGTACATTATCAGCAAATTTTCATTTTTTTTGGATGAACTATTCCTTTAAGATTCACTCATTTAAGAATTTGTATTGAATTTCCCATTATATGTGTAGTGCACTTCTTATATAAGCCCGTTCTGTGGCAGAGTGTAATTGTAGGAATGTTTCCAGATGGGGTTTAGTTGAGCACTATATCATGTGCTCACACTGTCATCCGTTCTGTTCAGAGAGCTGACGTCCACAGGGCAGAATGACTGAACAGCTCAGTATCACAAAGGCTGTATTGTGTTTCCTCTGTAAAAATCCAAGTTTGACGATCTTTGTCCCCTTTTACTTGCTTCTAAATGAATTATTGACTGTACATTGCCGCTGGGACATATTCCCTTTCTGGCTCTAGATGTATTTTGGCTGTTAATCAGTCTGCCTATGCAGAACCTCAGCCAAGGGCATACAGACACCCTGCCAGTCTGGTAACTCTCCACCTCCGCAGGCGGGGCAAGATGAGCCTGCAACTGTGACATGCTGCAGTCACCATACGCCAGAGCACAGCATAATAAGAGCGCGTGACTCATGTCTGGATAGCACAAAACACACAGTAGCAATTGTAATGTTGCTCTATCTTTCTCATTTTTAAGGTATCTGCAAGCAGAATTCGTAATTCTGCTTAAATAACAACGAGAAACTTGAATTTAAAAGTAGTTTGAGGCTGCTGAATGAACTGTTATTTATTTTAGACACAGATGTCTTTAAAGATGGCCTGTATATCCCATGACACCAGAGCCAAGCCTATTTATAAAATTTGCTGTAAATTTACTCACCTTCAGGCCATCCAAGATTTAGATGAGTTTTTCATTGGAACAGATTTAGAGAAATATAGCATTTCATTTGACTGCTATACACACTTGCTCACCAATGGATCCTCTGCAGTGAATGAGTGTCATCAGAATGAGTGTCCAAATAGCTGATAAAAACATCACAATAATCCACACGACTCCAGTCCATCAGTTAACGTCTTGTGAAGTGAAAAGCTGTGTGTTTATAATCTAGTTGCTTACAAGCGAAAACAGTTCTAAACAAATATATTGGTGGATTTCGATGTGAAAGTATAACAGGGAATGATCTTTTTCATTGGAGGAAGCGTTATTATGAATTATGGACTCTTATTTTGGCCAGAAGCTATAGTTTAAAGTTAAAAAACTTTAATGATGGATTTGTTAATTACAAACATGCAGCTTTTAATTTTACAAGACATTAACTGATGGACTAGAGTCATGTTGATTATTTGTGGATATTTTTATCAGCTGTTTCGACTTTCATTCTGATGGCACCCACTCACTGCAGAGGATTCATTGCCCTGAAAGATTCTCACAGGACCCATTCTACTCCAAATATGTTCTGATGAAGAAACAAACTCATTTACATAATGGATGGCATGAGAATTAAAATTTTTAGTGAGATTTCTTTGCCTTAGTACTATTAGAGCTACAAAATACATTTTTGAGAATGAAAAGTATGGCCCTGAAAAAACTATAACCGCAAATGAATTTATTTACAATAAATATTTAAACTCCTCATAAGCCTCACTTGCTCGCTGGCCAACGTAATTAAATATTCTGGAGCAATAGCCAAAGGCCATTGCTCCCAAACACAATGCAGATTTGTCAACAGGCAGGACCTCGGCCTAATTTTCAATTTTGGGTGAACTACCCCTTTAAAGTATCCAGGATGTGCATGCATAGTAAGTCATTTTGGCTGTAATAACATTGATATGTACTGACAAAGGCAAGAAGTTATGAAGAGGGGGGAAAAGCACAATTGGTGTGTGTGATGTTTTTCAATGTATTTTTCTTCCAAGTCAAAAAACATTTTAAAAACTACAAATATAATAGGCCTATGACTTACATACTGTATACAGATGATTCTTATTTCCTGCACACCATAGTCTTTCACATTAAGTGGGTAGAATGCCATTCTGAACATGGTCACGACTAACTCGCCACACAGGAAACCACATCACATCTTGCTCTTAAAAAACAAACACTTCATATTGTGTTTCACACGCTACTGAGATACTGCTGGCGATTTCTATTTGTTTTTATTATTTAATTAAAGCATGCAAATGTTTGCAACTCAGTTAGTGCTGCATGAGGCATTGTTTCTCTGTTGAAATGGTGACAAAAGGAATATAGAATCATCTATAATAGACTCAGATGTTTGTTTTTATTGGATACAGCAGCACAGTGCAGAGATAACAGCGGCCTGGGGGGACATAATATTATCTTCTCGGGAACAATAATGTGTGAAAAGAAACATGTTTCTGTTCACGAGTGTGGGTGTAGCGGTGTTCCCTGTTACATTGAATGATGGTAAAAGCATAACAGATGCATTTGTCCTGTCAGCAGCAGTACAGTGAGATAGAGGAAGATGTGTGTTTGTGCCAGAGGACTTGCTGCACTCTTGGTCACGTGCCTGTGTTCCCACAGCTCTTTCTCTTAGGTGCCATACAATAAAGTGTGTTAATGTCCAGAATGACTGATCATTTTGTAATCTAATTTCTGAGAGCCTCTGATGTCATTAGTTGTTATTATTTCATTCTAGGCCATCACTGAAGTTGAGATTTTTTATCCGGTGAAACTTATAGGATGTTCCCACTGCAGCAGAGTAGCTTTAAAGGTGAAGTACATCAGGTGTCCCAACTGGTTAGCCACTGGACAGATATACTTGTGGTCCCCCTTCAAATCACACCATCGGTTTAGCCAAAAGTTGACATGTCAAACCTGTAACCCATAAGTTACCAAGCCCAACTCTTAACAATTTGGCAATGACAATAATCATTGTAATTAACTTATTCAATCACCAGCCAATTTGGCTGCTAAATTTTTAAGAGGCCGGCCATTGAGAAATTCTGCTATCCAAAATAGATGACATTAGGATTTACTACAGTCAATCATTGTTTGCAGACACCATAAAAATAAAATAAAATAAAAACAAAAACAATTCTCAGTGACTATTTTGATAAAAAAGCATTTGTTTTGTTGTAATGTCAAAATATAACTCACTCCAAAATGAATGTTTAATTGTAAGCACATTGATTGATTAAGTGATCAGCTGTTTCCTAACAAAACTCAGTGATGTTTATGATACATTACAAGGGTATTCTTAGGACATTATAATGAATTAATAATGTATTCTAAAAAAACTCATAATATGTTGTATCAAAGCATAAGTACAGTTTTAATGTACGTTTGGTTATAGCTTTTAAGAGTATGTTGATTTATAACAAAATGAACACGTTGCATCCACTTAAGTTACAATGGTTATATTTCATATATTTATAAAATATTGTAAGTCTCATATCTTGCCTTTGTTAAAGATCTGCACAATAATTTAGTACATCTTATTAGTGTTGTTACTGTACAATGACAAATACAGTCCTCATGAAAACATCCAAAAGGCTTTAGAATGTGGTCTTATTACAGTATACTTATTACACACACACACACACACACACACACACACACACACACACACACACACAGTAAGATACTGTTTAGATCTTAAATAAACAATGTCAATATATGAGATAATCCATTATAAATTATTTAGATTTAATATGGTGTTCATTGTGTGTTACAAATAATCATACTCTTTAAGTTACAACCACAAATGTGTAAGTTATTATAATGCCTTAAGAGTACCCTGTATTATAAATAAGGCTTTATAGAAAGTGTTACCAATATGTCTAACAAAAATCAGTTTGTGCAAAAAGCAATTTCATGTTTCACATGAATGTCTTGAGCTCTTCTCTGGAAACGTTATTAGTGTGTCAAAGTCATAAGCTTTTTGTTATGGGATGGCCCTCTGCCTCAGACCTGAGCATGAGCGTATTTGGAGGGCTTGTATGTATTCTCTGTCATGAATTCACCCTCAGGTTAACCAGGCTGTTTTCATGCTTACCTAAATAAATTACATATTGTGTCAGAAAATGTGCCTTTTAGTTCACAAAATGTGCTTTTACCATAACATTCTCATTTAAACTGCATCATGTTGGACATCCAGGTTAATATTTTTCCAGATCCTCTTTCATATTTCTTTCTGTATCACAGGGTGCATCTAATAGATGATCTGTCATATGAGGACATCAAGAAATGCTACCGTGGATCTGTAAGTACCAGATGACATACAGTTCAATAACATTTTGTCCAACCTTTAAATGCAGTGACCCAAAAACAGTTTGACACTTAACCATATTTAAAAATGTCTGTATGTAAATATAAAAATAAAAGTATATTTGAACATGCATTAAATATTTGTAAGCATTATAATACATTTTCTATCAGAATAAATATTTCCCATGTCTTCAGCTTTTGTTTCATGGCAAAAACCAAGAAAGAAGAGCTGTACAGCTTTCCATTAATATTTAGGTTAACTGGAGAAAGATGTGTTTTGCCCCCAGATGGTGTAGTTACAGCATCTACCAGCAGGTAGCTAAATCTTGACCTCTGGTCGTAAACAACAACAAAATATTATCTCAAAATTTGACAAAATCGAGTCACTTGACAGAGAGATATAATGAATGAGCTGCAGCATTTTTGCAATTATTTTTAGCCATCATGGTGTTTTTAGTGGATAAACAAAGTCAATTCCCCTCCAGGTCACTCGTGTGTCCTAGCAAAGTAACGTTCAACACATTAACCACTTTTTTTCGAAGTTGTAAATAAAACGAAGATTATTGGAGTATGTTTTACAAGATAATATTTCAATGTGTTACTTCTCAGTTCTTTATAATTATTTGCGTAAAATTATTGCAAATTGCTGCACATATTTATGTCAGTGTATGAAGAAATTCCAGTAACATTTAACAAGCAGAAAATATCACAGAGATTTTTGCCAACAATAAATTAATTTTAAATTAAAGTCTTAAACTAAAAAACTGCTGTCGTATTTCCTAAAAATAAATGCCAGTTGGTTTAATATCTTGTTATTCTACGAAAAGACTTGATGAAAGTCTTTCTTTCATTTTAAGTTGTGACTTAAGTGTCCTAATAGGTTTTGGGTCTCTGTAAAAATGATTTTGGTGCCTATCACAGAGTAATTTGGTAGATTTTAGCGTAGATTCTGTGACCACAGCTTTGCTACACAGGATGTTTGAGTGAAGGTCACAATGAAAGATACTGTCACACTGCACCTCCAGGCCCCTAGCCTTGGTTATAGAATTAAGACATATTGTTTTTATTACAGCTTATAAACAGACAGTGTAGCTGTACAAGCAGGGTTAAAAATTGGACTGGATCAGCCCATCTACATAATGAACATCCATCATCCTAATGATCTGTTGTGCATCAGTCTGCTCTGAAATGCTCTGAGCTGCAGGAAGCAAAAGTGAGAGAGCGTTGGTGAAGACAAATGTGCTAGAAACAAGCCCACAAGTTTTTCCGTCAAGGTGCAGTGGGTGTTTCTGCTGCGTGTCTGTGATTGGCCAGTGAAAAAAGAGAGACAGAGCGAGCGAGCAAGAGAGAGAGAGAGAGAGATGCTTCTGAAGTAAGAAGAAACGCTGTGTTAGTTCACAGGAAGAGGACGAAGCTAAGTTGGCTCTTGTGTCCCGGGACAGTGGAGAGGGACGGGGTATCTGCGAGGCTGCCTCTCGGCTGGTGTGGAGTGTGTGTGTCGTGTCAGCATGCTCAGCTTGGTGCAGAGCTCACATCCCTTACGAGAAAGAGCCAGGCTGCAGAAGAGCTGTGCGAAGCAGCTGATTTCTCTTTCCTCTGCTTCCTCACAGACCGTCAGCAAGTACAATGCGCAGTACCACAAGCTTTTCCAGAGCGTTGCCAAAGAAGAGCTCCTAATGAAAGGTAAGTTCTAGTTTCCTCAGTAACATCTTGCAGTTGATTTAAAGTAGTTTAATTTATTTAAAATCAGACTGGTGCACACGCTTTGTTAATAAAAATGTCCATTACACACAGAGGTGGGCAAAGGTCTGAAAACACTAGTTAGTAATACATTTACCACTAGTGAACTATTACTAAAAATGCTTCATATCATGCTTCTTATTTGTATTATATTATATTATATTAACAATTTACAAGTGTAATTATTTTAGAATATATTTATTTTATAATATATTTAACATTATATGTAATACCTATATTTTCACAACCACTATTTCATAATTTAATATAGTTTAAATATCTATCTATCTATCTATCTATCTATCTGTCTATCTGTCTATCTATCTATCTATCTATCTATATTAGATTTTTTTCATCAGCATAACACTGCCACAAGATGCTTATGTACATAAATGCACATTAATTTCGAGTTTTTTCTTAGTGTGTCACTCTTTAGATTTGATAGCAACACTGGAGCTGCATTAACACAAGATTGCATAAAACCTGATGATTATATTATATTATATTATATTATATTATATTATATTATATTATATTATATTATATTATATTATATTATATTATATTATATTATATTGATAATATAATATAGTGATCTTTTTCAGGTTTATGTCATAACTTTTCTGTTTCAATTGTTTTAAAATCCTAAAACATTTATTTCAAGGATTAAATTACCCGTTTTCAGTCATTTGGACCTAAATTAATTTCATGTTCATCTTTGTGTTTGGTAATATTATGCTGTTGCAGTCTGCCTGACATTGATATCAAGATGCTTTGGGCTAGTTCAAGTGAAACAAGACGTCAGAATTTGATGCTGTTCAGTATCAGCTTGCGTGACTTGCAGATCTCTTGTATAAGTGCACTTATGACCCGTCCTTTAGTTTACTCCTGCGCCCTGCTGCGAGACATCCTGCTACAAGGCCGACTCTACATCTCTCGAAACTGGCTGTGTTTCTACGCCAACCTCTTTGGTAAAGACATCAAGGTGAGCATGGTGCCATTTGTGTTCGAAAATAGAGCAAATTTTTTTAACATTTAATTTGAAAACTGAACGTCATATCAAATGATATTTTGCACAGTAGCCAAAGTAAGGCATGTATATAAATACCCGAGTACATTGTGAAAATGTCAATTTGAGTGTACTTTATAATAAATCAGGTTACTGTATAACTGGAATACATAATTATACAATATATAATTACAATAATGATTGTAAATCATGGAAAGTTTAATATTGTTAATTCAAATAATAGATATTGTAATAAAAAATTTAATAAAAAGAATTAACCCAATACAATTCTTTTTAAATTTGAAGTTTTGTGCCTGTTACTTTTAAAATATTGTGAAGATCAGTGCAGAAATGTCTGAATGACCCAGAAAACCACACAAAACAGACATGTTTCTGGTTAATAAGGTAGTACAATTTTAGCATCAAAACAAACTCAAAAGGAATAATCACATAGAACAAATTAACAAATTCGTAAGGAATGATCATAGAATGACTGGTGTTTTGTGTACTTTTGGCTGCACGCCACATTGCAGTTCGTTGTGCTGAATTAAGCGTAATGTTATATCGTTCCTTTGTGCACCACATTATTTAGTAATTAGATTTAGCTGGTCCAGTTTCCATCCTTGTGAGGGAAAATGTTGTGTGCAAGAATTTGTAAGTTTAGATGGACTCTGAAACAAGGAACTTCTTGGGTTTTTTCTGCCACTTTCTCTTGCCTCTCAGGTGGCCATTCCTGTTGCGTCTGTGCGGTTGGTGAAGAAACATAAGACAGCAGGTCTGGTTCCTAATGGCTTGGCTATCACCACAGACAGCAGTCAGAAGGTGCGTTTCCATCAGGTTCCAGGTTATCGACCGGCAGATTGAAATACAAAGCTTAGTCAGCATATGATGTGGCGCTGCTGCAAAACAGGGAAAATTCAAATCTGAATCTATGTCTTCAGTCAGCATATCTCACAACTGTCAGAATTTATACAGTTTTGTTGATTCAAGTCAGCAAAGTAAGACTGGTTTAGAAAGGAAGACCATTATTCAGTAGGCTGGCAACTAGCCAGTGCAAAGAACGGATTTGTTATCAGATATTATGGTCTTTATGAATTGTTATTTGGTGATTTGATGAAGTGATTGTGCTTTCACAGCTTTGGAGATCAAATTGTATGTCTCTTGATGTTTCTTCTAAAATTTCTTGGTGATGAATAGAAATGGACTGAAATGAATGTGGATAACATAAGCTCAGATAATTTGGTCTTGAAGCATTCTAATGAGAAACATTTGAGATTAAAATCTCTTGAAAAGTTTGATTTGCAGACTCTAGTATCTTGGAACAGTTTGTGTCTTATTTGATATCTCTAGTTCTGAAACTCTAGAAAAAGTTAAAAAAAAAAAATTAATGTTTCTTCTGAATTTCCAATAAATGAAAATAGACACAAATAAGATATGTACACTCTAAAAAATGCTGGGTTATTTCAACCCAACTTTGAGCCAAATTTGGACTAACCCAATTTTTGGGTTAAAAATTTTGTGTAAAAATTTTGCCCAATGGTTGGGTTAGTCCATATTTGACCCAAAGTTGGGTTGAAACAACCCATATTTTTTTTAGACTGTACTATAGCAAGAGAATACAACTATAAATGCGACTAGCATAGCTCAAATAATTTGGTCTTCAAAGTGCAAAATGCAAATGTTTGAATTAATTTTGAGGTCTTGTGATTGCAGACTTGATTTCTTTTCCATTTAATCTTATTAATCTCTAGAAGAAATTCACTGACATTTCATGTAATTTTTCTTTCTGTTGGTTGTGTCAGTGGACTCAGCATCAAATTCTTTACAGTTAAGGCTTCATATAACTGAAGAACTTGTGGGATATAGCAGTTGAAAGCAGTCTTGTTGGGCGTTGCTTTGAGCATTAATTCCTGTGAATAGTCAGTAATTCTAGATTTCTTTAAGGCAGTCATTAGCTTCCTGTACAGTGAAAGCCAATCAAAATGGCCATTGTGAAAAATAAATATAGCTGCTTTGAAGTGCACCTGGTAAAATCCTAGGTAGGCAGTTGTTATTGCAACCACTACTATGCATTCAAGTTAAGGATACAAAATAACTAAATCATAAATCATACAGTCGCATCTCTTATACACAACCTATATACTGTACATTATTTACACATGGCATCTCCCAAATAATGAATTCATTTGCATTAAGCTGACTGAAATTTTTTCTAATGGAAGCAAAATTTCCACAGCTACCACTGCCCTATGCAAACATGCTTTTCAAATGTTTTTCATTTGAACATGCATGCAAAAGTTGGGTATCTTTTGTTCTTCTATATTGGCGTCACTGTGAAAATCCCCTTTTGGAAACTTTATTTTTAAGAGTGTGGTCCAAGCTGGTTTAGGTGGTTGACTAGACGGTTAAAGGTTAAGAGTTGTGCTGAAATAACAAGGTTTTACCAGCTTAAGGTCATCAAGAAGCTGTGTTTTGAAGCATGTTAGCTGTTTTTTGAAGGTCCGAGATCTTCCAGCATAGTTCCACCATTAAGCACCTAAACCAGCTTTGAGCATCTAAAGACCAGCTTGGACTAGCTTGAAACCAACATGTTTAAAAACACACCATCTATAGCTTGATTGTCTTGTTGGAATATAAGTGAACATGCCAAATCCTCCATGTACTGTATTGTAGTCTCTGTTTAAACTGCAATAATTATATGTTTGTGTGCTTTCCACCCACAGTACGTGTTTGTGTCTCTACTGTCCAGAGATAGCGTCTATGATGTGTTGAGACGCATCTGCACACATCTACAGGTGAGAGTTTAGCCAGTACCTCTAGACTATTATGTTGAGAACATGTAAACAGTGTTAGCCTAATGACAGGTGGGGTTTTATCATGCTGCTGTCTGTCATTCAGGTCAATGGGAAGAAGATCCTAAGCCTCAAGCAGTACATGGAGGAACCCAACTCTTTATCTCTGGTAGGTGTGAGAGTCTAGACTGTGTTTTTTTCACAAATCTCTGCCATTTGGTAAATTTTCATTCACAGTATTGCCACCCAATGACAACAAGCTGCAAATTAATGTGGTGTGAGTGTTTATACTGAGTTTATGTATGAAATGATTGCATTTTAGTTTTGGGTGGTTAATGTTTAGTAAATCCTAGTGTGGCCTTATTTCCATTTCAATGTAGGATTGAGTTCCCTGTCCCTGAAGTTTTCCCTGTACCAGATGAGTTTCCTCCTGTGCTGAAGTGGAGGAGGAAGCCGTCAGTAGTGTCTGTAGCTTCATCTCTTCCTGACTTACTGGGAAACTCCCCCGCCGGCCTGAGTGCCGTGGACGCCCCCTTCCAGACAGACAAGCCTCTGGAGGGTGAGTGACTGACTAAAAAAGGTATTTAGATATTTTTTGGAAATGATGCCATGGTAATACTAAGATAGGGTTTTATGGTTTTCTAAAGTCACACTTCCTTTTTTGATACAGATAATGATGGGTTAGAAGTGATGAAATGTTTAGTATTGCATATTTTAGGCTAGCACTTACTGAAATAAACATAGTGTGATGAGATCATGTTACAAGAATATAACATACTGGCCACCGATGAGAGAAAAATTCCCCCGGCTTTGCACATTATCAGTTCATTTTTGTGCCGTGCTTGCTGATGGTAAAGCCAGATGAAATTCTGCAGCGGGCAATGCATTAGCCATGAGCAGATTAATTTCTGAGACCAGACTGGCAGTTAATGTCCCCATTTTTATCAAATGTTTCTCAGATGGAATGAAAAAATGTCCATTAAATGATTTTGTTCTGTTCGGGAACAAGCTGATCACTTCAGTTTGACGTCATGTGTCTGCTCATGTTGTGAGTGCTTGGTTCTCTCAGTGTGTGTGGACATGAAGCAGGAACGCTCCTGTTTGCTCGGGTTTACAGGACACAGGATTAAGCCCAAAAGGAGATTTTAGGAAGTAGAGATAAAACATTAAAATACCAGCCTCTGCTAAGACTAATAGATGCTATACATTTAAATGCTTGTTTGAGTAATTATTTAAAGGCATTTTTTTGGGCTAAGGGTTATGGGTAGATCACATATAATATAGATATTTTACAAATTTTCCATGTAGTTAAGATGCTAACTGTATGCACTTATAAAAGAATTAGAAAAATGTTAAAAATCGATTAAGATAATGCTGTGTCCATTTCAGATCAAAGTCTGGAGACCAAGAAGATCCTCCTGACGGAGACGATACCAGAACTGGGCCAGATGGAGTACCAGCTTCTGAAATTCTTCATCCTGCTGTGAGTTTGGCTGGACAATCCTTACTATGTGGTCATGCGTGCTTTTTCACTCGGGCTTATATGCTGTCACAGAGACTGGTGTGTTGTTTAAAGACACCTAATTCGGTGGTTTCTGTCATTTTCGAACACAAAAAAATCACTTTATCACCTTTCATTTGAAGTGTGGGTACTGTGTCAAAAGACTTCAATTGAAAATCAAAGAAGAAAAGGATGCACATACTTCAGTAAAAAGTCAACTTTTTTTCCAAGCTCTATAAATAGACCAAAATCAAGAGGCTGGGCAGATTTTCTCATTACTTGGTCTCACAAACTTGCATTTTCTTGCCAGTCCACCTGTTCCAGTAATCCGTCCCCATCGTCATGTGGCCTGATTTATGTTGTTTATGTGGTGCAGCAGGGATAAACTCACTGGACAAGTAAACTGCTATACATGTAAACTGGCTATCCAGTGGATCACACAGACCCAAGTGCACATGCCAGTGGAGTCTGCCGTTTGATTTCAGAAAAATACAATCTCAACAGAATAAGATGACAAATTGGGACCTGCAGATTATAGTGATTATAACAACAAATTCAAACAAACACCCCACCAAATACATTACCAGTTAAAAAGTGATAATTTTTCAGAACCTTAATTATTAACACAATATATTACAGTTAAACTGTTTACAATTATGCATATCATATGTGACTAAATATTAACAGTTTTTTTTTAGCAATAGCCAACAGTGTATGGGTCAAAATGATTGATTCTTCTTTTATGCCAGAAATCATTAGGATATAAGTAAAGATCATGTTCCATGAAGATATTTTGTACATTTCCTGCCATAAATATATGGTAGGAAATGTGATTTTGGTGATTGTGACTTTAAAGGTGATTTTCTCAATATTTAGAATTTTTTTTTGCATTCTGATATCAGATTTTTAAATATTTTTGTCTCAGCAAAATATTGTCCTAACAAACCATACATCAATGGAAAACTTATTTATTTAGCTTTCAGATGATGTATAAATCTCAATTTTTTTTTTCCCCCATGACTGGTTTTGTGGTCCAGGGTCATATATATATCATATAGTATATTTATAATATAATATAATATAATATAATATAATATTCAATGTATTATATTATTAATATTCAATTTATTATTATATTAAATTACATTATATTAATATATTACAATATATTAGTTAAACTATTTACAATTGTCAACCTATATTAAATAAACAACATAATGTTTCCAAAATTTGTATAATAATAATAATAATAATAATAATAATAATAATTAAAGGTTTTTCAGAATTAATATTTATGAATATAAAATTGTCTGAATTTTGTGTGATATATATATTTTTTCCCAACCAATGAGGTGGTCCCACACAGACTCTGTAGTGTTCATGCATCTAGCAGTGGACATGGTTATATGTTTAAGTTGAATTTCCCTTAGATATGAATCACAAAGAAATTCACAACACTGCCATCTAGTGTCCAACTGAACATACATAAAGGCTCTCTGTGTTCTCATCCCTCTAATTAGTTTCAAGCGAGTCACGTATAGCTACAGTGTTCTGGTCTTCTATTTCCATTTGAAAAGCGAGCTGTTTATGTAAGTCTGACTTCTGTCTCATAGCATTATCCTGCTCATCCTGTCGTCGTGTTACCTGGCCTTTCGTGTCTGCAGCCTGGAGCAGCAGCTCTCTTTCCTCAGCAACAACCCTGCACTGACTCTCAGAGAGAGGTAAGGGTAATTCCACACTGTCTTACATCAGTCACTCTGCTCTTACAGATCATTTACCAGCGCTGTCTGTCTGCCCACACAGGTAACTACTGACGGTCAGCACTGCACTTTACAGGGAAGTCGGTCCAGCGCTGGCGCTCTCTCTCTCTCTCTGTGGCCACCTTGCAACTATGCAAACAAACTCTCTTATGTATTCATGCAAAGTACATCTCGGATTGTGTTAACAATGAGCCTGACTTAGGAACAGAAGACTGGAAGTGTTCTCATTCTGTGAAGAAAGGACCTGACGGCCTACACAGAATGTGGACTGCAAGGCCTGTTTATTACACTGAAGGCTCTGTTTCCATCAACAAAAACTCTTCTTGTGATCACTTGTCGCCTAATAAGGGCAAATGTATCAGTCGCTCTGCATTAAACCAGGTGAATGACTTTCAATAGGTTATAAATATCTTGAATATGTATGTATAGCTCAGGATCTAATGCAGTACATTTAGATAAGATTATTTTATTTATTTATATGCAAGTCACTTGTCATGTCCTAGCTCTTCCAACAGGATTTAGTTGACAGCATCTTGAAAATATCTCTGTCTACATATGGTGTGATCCGGTCATCATCAGTCTTACTATGTGTTGTTCACAGCTTAATCGACTCAAGTCAGGGACCTGGGCAGAATGTTTATGGCAAATTGAATGTTTGCTCAACATTAAATCTTGAAGCTGTAGAATTCATGGGCAATAAAATAGAGCATTTTCATGTACTTTCCAGAGGTTATCATAGTGATGTTGTTGATTCCTAAAACCTATTGTACATATGTTTAAGCATGTAAATCCTGACTTATAATACAAGAGTTAGAAAATCATTTCTTTTCAACGGAGTGGTTTATTGAACCACTGAAAAAAGATGCTTGTATTATGTGTCATATTTGATACATCAGGCATTTATGGCTCTTACAGTATGATATAGTGAGAATATGGAGCTCATACTAAAGCAAAATAAAAAAAAAAAATTAAAAACACTTGCACAAAGGCCCAAACTGTGCAAAATTAAGCAGTTTGGTTCAGTTTCTGATTTAAATGGCCAAAAACTAAGATGGAATTCTGATAGCTTGTGATGTAAATCAATGTGATCTTTATAGCAGAATTCTACTAATAACATTGTCACTCCATTTCTCCCAAAAATATGTTGTATTAAGATTATATTTAAATGCTTTTTTTATGATCAAAGATTTTATTGTGAGGGGCAAACACTCTCAGATGGCATTGTCTCAGTTGTCTTGTTTGTCTTGTTCACTTTGTTCACCTGAGATGCAAGATTCAAAACAGGACAGTTTTAGAATAAAGAATAATGTAGGGGATAATGCAGTATGTTATTATTATGAAATACACTTTGCAATTGCTAAGTTGTTAATCTACATTTTACTGATTAACACGTTACTTAAACATACAAGCATGAAATATTGCAAGAGGGTACACAAGCTGAATGAGAATAAGAAGTTTTAGGGATTGGTGATCAGAATTACCCTAAAAATGATGAAATGTTTAGAAAATATTTTGGTTAACTATGTAACAGTGTAGGCAATATATATATATTAAATATAAATAAATATAATTTTATTAAAGATTTAAAAGGATTTAGTATGATTGTGGCATATGTTGGTTTATTATTTTATTTGCAGTAAAATATGCACGTGTCATGTTTTAATAAAATTATATTTAATAACCGATTAATTCCACATTCCCAAATATAACAACATGTGTTTAATAACAAAGCAATTCTAACAATACATTTTCCTGTATTTTTGTACAATAGACTAATTGTTTGTGTACACATTACTTCCCGCTTTAGTCAAATATTCAGAGGAACTCATGCACTATGCTGATTTTGAGTCAGCTTGACTGAAATAAAACTTCAGTTACTGGAAATGGTTAAAGACAACCCCATTTTGTACCACGTCTCTGTCTCAACACAGAACCAGTGTGTCAAAGGATCAGTTAAGAGAAATTGAATCTTGAAAGTGCAATAGGTGATTGTCTTCAGAAACATTTTTTTTTTATGCTGGTTGTAAGTCTCTTCACATCCCGATAGCAATCATTATGTTAAGTAGTCTTAATGTATTTATCTGTATTTATATGTTCTGTGGAAGGCGTAGGACCAAGAAATGTTCATCCAATCAAAATGCTCGGTCCAAGTAAATTGACATTCCCAGAATTCCCTGCATTACAGTTCAAATTTGATGGTATTTTTTTTTTTTTTTTTTTTTTTTATTGAAATAACTGTTTCTTCTTAGTTTTTTCTTATTAGTTGTGTACGATTGTTGTTTGTTACATTTTATGTTGTTCAGTTAATGTTTATTACATTATTTCAGTTTCATGTGTGTTACCATGATGGTGTTTAGTGTTTGTGTGAATGACACTGTGCACCTTTTACATTTGTTAATATTTAAAAGCTGCTTGTGATAGACTTTGGTTTATCATGATTTTTTTTTTCATCACCAACTGCTTGTGTGGTGCAGTGATTACAAAGGTACAATACAGATTTCAGTACTTCAATGTGTTTGTATATTAACATTACAAACTTAATTTACATTAATCAGTTAATGAAATGACGGTACTTAACTGTAAATATAAGTTAAAACCGTAAAACCTAAAACGTTGCTACCGCATTTTTTACGGTAAAATTCTGGCAACCACAGTTGCCGTTTTGTTTTACCATAAATTTCACAGAATTTCTTTTACAGTGTGTGCACATACTGTATAATGGTTGGTCGGAAGCAATGGTTTATAGTTCAAAAAGTTTCAAATATTAGTATTTTTCTAACACACACACACCTATCATTTCACCTCAGAAGGTGGATTACGGTCTTGAAGCATTTTTGAAGCGTCTACATTAAGGGACCTATCCACTTATATTATGGACTCACAAAAAGAAAGTCATCTGGGAAAGCAATAGGGAGAGTTAATGATGAAAGAATTGTCATTCTGGACATTCTGGTGAAGTATCAATTAACCCAGCAAGAGCTTACTAAATGGACTAATAATATTGTGTCTCCTAACAGCGCTCTGCTGAGGATTTTTACAGAGCTGAGAGAATTTGCTCTGAGGTGACTCAGCTGATAAAAGATCAAGAGTTGTTGGGGCTGCAGTGAGTCGGGCTGAAGAATTTTTGAAGCGACAAGAGCAGAAGAATGAGACTGCTGATCTGAGGAAGAAAGAAGCTGAGCTTGAGCAGCTTTCACATGCTGAGGAATGCTCCAGGTAACAAGAGCTCTGGTAAATGAGATTAATGTAATGTCAGGAATTCTCTGATTGATGATGATTTTTTTTTGTTATCAGCTCAATGATTGGCAACTGGTGAAGTAAGCACAGGGCATCAGCTGTTTAAAGTTTTTTTTATCAATTTAGTTTCTAAATTGAATAAACGCAGAAGTAAAATAAAGTGTTTACTGGGATATGGCCCATCAGCTTTAACATGTTCAGCAGGGTGAAGAGATAGTTCACCCAAAAATATGATAATAAAGTAATATTAGATACTAAAATGTACCATTTAAAATAATTAAACAAACAAAGTCAATTCTAAACTTGTTACACTGACATTTTACACTTTTCATGTGAAAATCCTGTTGTTTGTGTGTCTGTAGAGTTTCCAGTCTCTCTCTGTCCTGCCTGTGTACTCACCCCCAGCATCAACATTAGGGCTCTCCTCTCCTGTGATAAATGTACAAAAATGTCTCTCATCTGAGAAAGAAGCTTGAGGATTTCTGCCAAGAGAAGACAGAAGCGATGTCTTGTAGAGGTAAAGTACTGGATGATATATTTACTCTCAGAAATAGGTCAATATGCAAGCTCAAAGCTGAAATGTATTTTTTTATTTTACATTTATTTAATAAGACACTTGCTTCTCATATACAGGTCCTTCTCAAAAAATTAGCATATTGTGAAAAAGTTCACTATTTTCCATAATGTAATGATAAAAATTAAACTTTCATATATTTTAGATTCATTGCACACCAACTGAAATATTTCAGGTCTTTTTATTGTTTTAATACTGATGATTTTGGCATACAGCTCATGAACAAAACCCAAAATTCCTATCTCAAAAAAATTTGCATAGTTTCATCCGACCAATAAAAGAAAAAGTGTTTTTAATACAAAAAAGTCAACCTTCAAATAATTATGTTCAGTTATGCACTCAATACTTGGTCGGGAATCCTTTTGCAGAAATGACTGCTTCAATGCGGCGTGGCATGGAGGCAATCAGCCTGTGGCACTGCTGGGTGTTTATGGAGGCCCAGGATGCTTCGATAGCGGCCTTAAGCTCATTCAGAGTGTTGGGTCTTGCGTCTCTCAACTTTCTCTTCACAATATCCCACAGATTCTCTATGGGGTTCAGGTCAGGAGAGTTGGCAGGCCAATTGAGCACAGTAATTAATGGTCAGTAAACCATTTACCAGTGGTTTTGGCACTGTGAGCAGGTGCCAGGTCGTGCTGAAAAACGAAATCTTCATCTCCATAAAGTTTTCAGCAGATGGAAGCATGAAGTGCTCCAAAATCTCCTGATAGCTAGCTGCATTGACCCTGCCCTTGATAAAACACAGTGGACCAACACCAGCAGCTGACATGGCACCCCCAGACCATCACTGACTGTGGGTACTTGACACTGTACTTCAGGCATTTTGGCATTTCCTTCTCCCCAGTCTTCCTCCAGACTCTGGCACCTTGATTTCCGAATGACATGCAAAATTTGCTTTCATCCAAAAAAAGTACTTTGGACCACTGAGCAACAGTCCGGTGCTGCTTCTATGTAGCCCAGGTCAGGGACTTCTGCCGCTGTTTCTGGTTCAAAAGCACACGCCTGTGCACGGTGGCTCTGGATGTTTCTACTCCAGACTCAGTCCACTGCTTCCGCAGGTCCCCCAAGGTCTGGAATCGGTCCTTCTCCACAATCTTCCTCAGGGTCAGGTCACCTCTTCTCGTTGTGCAGCGTTTTTTGCCACACTTTTTCATTCCCACAGACTTCCCACTGAGGTGCCTTGATACAGCACTCTGGGAACAGCCTATTCGTTCAGAAATTTCTTTCTGTGTCTTACACCCTCTCGCTTGAGGGTGTCAATGATGGCCTTCTGGACCAGCAGTCAGGTCGGCAGTCTTACCCAGGGATTGCGGTTTTGAGTAATGAACCAGGCTGGGAGTTTTTAAAAGTCTCAGGAATCTTTTGCAGGTGTTTATAGTTAATTAGTTGATTCAGATGATTAGGTTAATAGCTCGTTTAGAGAACCTTTTCATGATATGCTAATTTTTTGAGATAGGAATTTTGGGTTTTCATGAGCTGTATGCCAAAATCATCAGTATTAAAACAATAAAAGACCTGAAATATTTCAGTTGGTGTGCAATGAATCTAAAATATATGAAAGTTTAATTTTTATCATTACATTATGGAAAATAATGAACTTTTTCACAATATGCAAATTTTTTGAGAAGGACCTGTAGTGTGTTTAATGTACAAATGTTAATTTCCCAAAACCATCAAAAGTCGTAGATCATAGAAACTATTGGTTTACAATGACTTTGGAAAATGCAGCCAAAATTAAATATTATAAATGTATTGAATTAAATAAATATTTTTTTATATATAAAAAACTGACATCACAAGAAAACTGATTAGATTTATAAACTGTTGGGCTTCTTTTCAGTTTTGTCATCAAAATGTAAAGAAATGTGTAAATGCATGCACAATGAATAAGCTTCCAGAGCATCAATAAAGATATTTATGTGCAGAGCCAGATTGGGTCAGTATTCTTGCATGTTTACATGTTGGTAAGGTTATGTAAACGTGGTGAACATTGGTTAATGTGTTGGTTTATTAAGGATAATCAGTGTAAGACTGATTGTCTGTTGTGTTGGAAATTTTAAAATACACTCAAATGCATCTTAAAAATGCATCTTCTCTCTTCTGTATTTCCCAGATTGTGTATTAATCTAACTTTACACTTATGACATATCAAATCTTATGACAAATTGATGTTGTAAGTTTGCAAGTTGATTTGGGTAAAAGTGTCTGCCAAATGAATAAATGTAAATATGTATAACATCTTGTTTTTTAAACGAATTCACCAGTTTATGTTGTGAATAATTTTTAGAGTGAAAGAACCTATTTATAAATTTATAAATGAGACCTAAAAAGGGAACTGTTTTTCCAGATTATAATTAGATTAATAATTTAAATTTGATCTGATATATGCTGAGGGAACCAGAAAAAAGAAAAAGAAAAAATACCACAAAAAATAGCATCTAAAAATTCATAAAGGCATATAATAATGTAAAATAGTGTGTAGCATTTGTGACCCAAACATGTCCTGGCTTTGCATTGTCTCATATTACACAGTTTTATTACCAGCCACCAGATGGAGATGTTACACACTTTCTATTATGTCAAACAATATTCTGCTATTTATGATCTGAGAACAGGTTGTTAAATGAGGTTAGTTTTCCTAACACTATCTGAGTGGTTAATGTAGTGATTTTCAGCCACAACATTTTGCTGGTTTTAACACATTTAATAAGTTTGACAAATCATATTCAACCTACAAAAATATGTTTATTTGTCATTATACTGTACAATATTTTTTAGGGAAAAAAAGGTCTCCACCTTCATATCATCACATACACAGACTGATTCTCCAGCAGTTATAATACATACAACGAAAGACTATATATAACAGCAGTCAGAAGTATAGACAAAGCATAATGGCAGATATGACAATACAGAAATTCATAGATGCATGTGTGCAATGTGTGTAAAGCAAATGGTTACATTTATGAAAACAAACAAACAATCAATAATTATAAGCTTTTATAAAGTGCATATGAGGCTACAGTCCTGTCTCTGGTGCACACTTCAGTTAATACATCAATTTATACAGACACTAAAACACAAACACTCAAAAACTTGTATGTTGAGACCAGTCATGAAGGAATGGTTCATAATTTATAAATCATTTACTCATCCTCATGTCTCTAAAATTAATTTCTTGCGTGAAAAACTAAAGAACAGCCTAAGCAAAATGTTCACGCTGCTCTTTTCCATACAGTTAAAGTGAATCTCCTTTTTGGATAAACTACTAGTTCAAATTAAATTGTAATTAATCGATAAAAGAAATATATTATGACACTTAAGAGGCTCTGAGAAGTACAAATATCTCAGGTAAAGAAATCTTTGGAAATGGCCTCTACAAAATTAGGGGCAGACATTAAGATACCAATGGTGCAGAGGATGGTGAACAGAGAAAAGGCCATGAGACAAAGACGGTCAATGACACATGCTGCAAACTTCCACTCATTACACATAGTCTCCTCCTCGTCTTGGTCCCGGAAGTGTTTGGCAATGTACCGAACTTCATCCAAGATTTTGGACAGTTCACTTTCTCCAGGGCCGCTACTAACGGAAGAAGCCTGAGCACCAGGGAGCAGCACATCCTCCTCGCCCGTGGCGACGAGCCGGCTGCAGATCACCCCTGAATCGGGTGAAGTGGCATAGTGAATAGTGTCCATTCCACGGAAGCCGATGTACAGCAGGTTTCCATTAGTGGACTGCGTGGCTCCAGTGCTGATGTTCAGATCCACGCTGGAGAGGCTGCAGCGCGGCTGCTTATTGTGACAAGCTGAGCGGACTCTGTCCTCACCAGGCCTCTTCATCCGCAGGAACCACGCGCACCAGTTCAACAGCACCACGCGGGTCTGACAGAAAAATTAACTACTAAATAACACTGTTTTCCAAACAGTGGAAGTAATCAAAATACCATTAATTTCAGCCAGATGGGTTTATATGGTAAGAAGAAATAAAAGCAGCAATGAGATCCTCACCCATTTTGGCATTTTTCCTCCATCCGGGTCATGGTAGTGGTATTGTAATACCCAGACTGTGGCTATCACAGACAGGCCAACAATAACCATGGTGGTGGCAAAATACTGAGCTAGTCAAAGGACAGAGAGAATTACATTTAACAACCTAGAGGAAATCCTACTTAAAATAAAACTGGTTTCAGACACTGAGATTAAATAAAAGCAAAATCTACTGACAGTATCTGTCGATTACCACAAATGTATTTTGACTAAATGTTAGAGTTTGTAAAACAAACAAACAAAAATCTTTGTACCATAGATTAGTACCATATTAATGGCATCAGACATTAATTTCAGTACTGTGGAATATAAAACCCAAAGTTCTACCTGATTACCATCTGATACCATTATTGTACCAAGTTTTTTTTTTTTTGGTAATGGACACATTTACCTTTGTTTCACAAACTGATGTAAGTGTTCCCTTGTGAAAAAGAAGCACACTTTAGCATACTTTTAAAAAGAGTACTTTTTACTGAAATAATATTTAAAAGAATATTATTATGTACAAATTCCATGCAATTTTTTGACTCTTAACTGAACTTGCAATTAAATGAAATTATTATAGTTTGAATTTGTATAAAATTAATTTAGCTAAACATTAATGCCTTTCAGACCTACTCAAGTAGGACTTAACGCCACAGTTAATCGAGTACTTTACATGTGCTTAGTATGTTAGCCAACAAGTGTATTTTAAAGCACAACAAAAGGTTATTAGAGTAAGTTAAAATGTACTTTAATTTTTTTTTTTTTTTTACATTAATACAAAGTGCCTTTTTAAAGTGTTAAGAAACATTAATGAAAAGTACACTTAAGTGGCCTTTTATTTTATTAATATTGCATTATCTTCAAGTACAGAAAATATACTTTCAAGATTTAAAGTACAAGTTCACATTTAATACAATTAAGTGAATTTCTTTTCAACAAGGGATTAAATTATTGCAGCTTTATTAGGTCGATAATGTTGCAAAGTTCATTTTACTGACTTTATTCAGATGGATTGTATCAATTACTAATTCAAATAAGTTATTAAAATCAGCACTCATAAGTGTTCCCAGTTGTTTTTGAAGTTTTACTACAAAAGTTCTCCTTTTCAGTGATTTATAAGGCTATGCAAAGTGATTTGACCAAATTATTCTAACATATCAATTCATTCAATTCCGTCGATCCCACATCTGACATCATTATTTACATCGTAGATTGGCCTTACCTATTAAAGGCACAGAGTCTGATGTTGCGGGCATTATCTCTGCTACCAGAAGCATGAAAACTGTCAGAGAGAGGAGGACTGTGATCCCTGACAATCAAAACATATATATTACTCCCTCATTGTACATGTGACAGACACATTTTCACATGAAACCATAAAACTGTAAACAGATAAAGAGAAAACCGAGGCTTTTTGTTGCAAGTGCTATTTCAATCACGACAACTCTTAATAGTTTTAAGGACATGCTACTGCCGATAGATACACAAACACACTGATGTGAGGATGTAAGATATGCTGCTACTAAATTAATAAAGGCACACATAAAACCTGTAGCAGATCTAGACAGGTGGAGCTGGAGGAGGTGGAGGGATTCAGAGGAACTCTGAAGGACCAGCTTACAGCGAACACTGAACCAGCCTATTTAAATGGTGAGCAAGCAAGCCTACTGGCTACAAAATCAGCAGAGGCCAATCTGCTTGTGCCCCACAGTAAATTATGTGATTGCATGTAAAGGACCTTCAGTATCAGCCCGAGCCATCTAGAGTTTCATGACTGAACTAAATATAGTATGTCAGTTTCAAACAACCAGTGCAAACTAAATCAGTATATTTCTATGAATTCAATCCATCTAATATTTGGTTACTGTCCAAAAATAGACCCACTATGAGAAATATTCTCTCGGAGTAAAAAATGTGACAACTAGCCCCAGTCTCCCCTACCTAAGTGGCTACTGTCAAAGTGATGAAAGAGAATGCAAAAAAGCAATTAAGTCTTAAGCAGGGTTAAGTCTTAATTTGGTTACAAGAAAATAGCTTCCTTCAGTGCACTACTTAGATAAAAAATTAAGCAGAGCTATATGAAATTAAACTTCAATGTACTGTATCATACAAAGTCGGCTAATTGCTGGTATTTAGAGTATTGATCTTGAGTAACTCACAGAGCAACAGCCAATGACTCACTCTGTGGAAAGTAATATTGGCAGCCTCATAACACTAATACCATTTAGGAATAACAAAATGAAAAAAATAAAATAAATTGTGTTCTGCTGTGACTTCAGGTTCAGTCTCTTCCAGAGCGTTCCCTCATTCACTGTGGCAGCATCCTCTAAATCCAGCAGGCCAGATAAATAAAGGCATTTGGCCTTCAGAGGTCTCCAACTGCATTAATCACTGAAGCGATCTTTGGCAAGCCATCAATCTCACTTCACGCCACTTACAGTAGCTTACAGGGATTTTGGCATAAATTGTGCGCCTGTGCCAAAGTGAATTTCATTTTTAAAATGAAAAATTAAACGGTTTAAATGTGGATATTTCACTTAGTCAGCAAAAAATAAAAAATAAATGTAAAAAAATGACGGAGAGGTTCGCCGATGTGAGAAGAATGATTTTTAAAATGGCAAACATGACATTTATGCACTTCTGGTTATGACAGAGGCTGGTCATGCTTAACTCCCATAATAAACCCTTTTAAAGGTGAAGTGTGTATCATTTCCTTCAATGTCTTGCCGGTTTCCTAAAAGAAGACAATTCTAGGCAAGGAAGTTGAAGAAAACATGGCATTTCAAACTAAATGCAGATATGCAAATGCACACTTGAATGAATACAGTTCACTATTATTAACATAAAAATTACAACGACATCACTTTATAATCACATTTAACATTAGCATTTTAAAACGATGACAAAGGCACTAAGTGTGTAGCTCACCAAGAGAGATCTTCTCGCCTGAGTCAGCAGGCAGCAGGAAGACCAGCAGGGCCAGAGTAGAGATGAGCACACAGGGGATAAGCAGATTTAGACCGTAGTATAGCGTCCGTCTCCGCATCACCACCGTGAAAGTCACATCTGGGTACGGCTCTTTGCAGCAGTCATAGAATCTCTCATTCCGTCGACCTGGAACCTCTGTGTAGCATATAACTGGCAACGTCAGAAAATTTATGTTTTGTGCAATTACCATTCAACACTGTTACTGTACATTCACATTTTTGAAGGTCAGTGCAAAAATAATATGTTGTGCTTAATATTGCCATAACTAGCAAATGCATTGCTGTCTTATTTATCAGACCTTATAAAATAAAAATCTTTAACAAACAGATCACTTTTTTTCACAGCTTTATTCAACAATTTCTTCTCTTCAGTGTCAGTCAGGAGAGTACTATGGATGCGTGTGGTGCTGCTGACGCAGGAGCCGATGTTTTAATTCATAGAATCCGGATGCGCTGCTGCTTGTTTGCAAGCAGTGGAATGCATACGCTTGTGTCGTGATACTGTGTGAACACACATCGAAGACTGACACAGAAGAGAAGAAATTGTTGAATTAAGTCATTATTTTTGTTTTCTTTTCACACAAAAGGTATTTTGGTAGCTTCATAACATTAAGGTTGAACCACTGATGTCACATGGACTATTTTAACGATGTCCTTATAACTACCTTTCTGGGCCTTGAACATGTCAGTTGCGATTCTCTCTATGCAGAGTCAGAAAACTCTCGAGTTTCATCAAAAATATCTTAATTTGTGTTCTGAAGATGAACAAAGGTTTTATGGGTTTGGAACGGCATGAAGGTAATTAATGATAGAATTGTCACTTTTAGGTGTGCTACTGTATACCTTTAAGCATACTTAAGCACTTATAATTGAAATAATATACCTGTGTGCAAGTTGAATGTATTGTTTCTGACACTTAATTGAATGTTAATTTTGTTTAAATTAAAATGCAATATAGTTTACATTTATATTAAATGCAGCTGAACTTTCGTGGGTCCCTTTTTAATGTAATTTCATAATTTATTCTATTGTCTCTAAACATGAAATATGGTTATATGCACTGACAAGTATTAATGTCAAATGAAATATAAATTAATGTAGTATGTACTATTTTTTTAAATATATTTTGAGATTTTAAGCACACTAGAAGTCAATGTTTGATACAATTAAGCACACTACTTTTCACAAGGGAAGGCTAAAATACTGTAAGTGATGAAAACAACAATATACTGATAAAGATTGCAAGAGATTACTGACTCTTCTAACCCTCAGGGTAGTATCCATCATTTTGACTCGGAAAGTATTTTCTTTTCCAAAAAATACTAGTTAAGATTATTGCATATTGAGTGGTCCTTGCTGGCAAATCTCTCAATATGCTATATTATTACCAAATATTGACTTTTTTATCCACTTGTTTTCTTTCAATTAGCACAGGTTTTGTATTTCATTTTGGAAATGATTGAGCCTCATTGATCAGAGCCTGTGCATCTCAATCCAGGAATGATGCTTTTTCACTCCAAAACTGAGGTACATAAGTACAGATCAATAAGGCTTATGACGGATCAGATTCAAAAAGCAATACAAAACCTGTCGTGATTGAAAGAAATCAAGTTCACAAAAAGATTGAATACAAGATTTGGTGATAATATATAGCATTATGAGAGATTAACAAGCAATTTTCGAAAGGCTCATCACTTTTTACCAGGAACACCAAATTAGGAAATGGATTTTCAGCATAGCATAAGGGTGAATAATGCACATTATAATTTATAATGTATATCACCCTACCCACAAGGTCCCACTCTCCATTTGCAATATATCCTGTGATGTCAGCATCGATCATCTGCAGATCCAGGGACCATCCTCCATACGTCCAGGAGCCAAACTTCAAATCACACCTCTGAAGATCAAAGGGGAACCAGCGAACATCGATGTGGCAGGTGCTTTTGAATATCCCTGCGAACAGAAATGTGAACTGACTGATGTGGAACAGTTTTAGTGGAGAGTAATGAAGCCCTTGATGTCATAATAGTAATAACTATAACAAAAAATACTTACCATTAATCATCATAATTATGAGTTATATTACTTCGACATATAAGAGAACTTTGAAAATTCGATTTCTATAAACCATAATGGTGATGAAAATGAACATCGGAGGAACCGTTTAATAAGACGATCATAAATTGAAGGTGCCAGTAAAGACATACGCATGTAATTTAGCTCAAACCGTTGATTGTTTAATAAATCATCTTCCCTCTATGTTTCATTGCTTTCTTTTGCCAGTAAGCATAATAGGCTTCTGACAAAGCTTTATGGAGGTTCAAGAGAAGGCAATCTCTTCAATGTCACTGCAAAAAGAATTTAGTGCAAACTCGCTGCCTGGACTACATCCACTCATGAATCAAAGGTTTATCTCAGGATAGAGTCTGCTTCAGCGTTCACAGCAAGAAACAGGAGGAGAAAAGTAAATGATGTAGTAGAGGTGAATGCTGTACAGGGAAATCTCCATGCACATCAAATAGTTTGTCAATAAGACAAACCTATAAGGAAAAGGTTTATGTAGCTTTCCATATTAGCACAGAATCATATTTGCTGATAATATAAATAGGTTTAAATGTGCACTATGCATTTTTTTCTTTTATGTTGCAGGCCAATACAGAAGTGGTTTTGGATCGTACTGATATTAATGATGCTGATGCAGCATCTTGCCATAGGAAAGCTTTTTAGTTTGTCACACCATTGCATAAATACCCCATTTGTCAGCAATATAAATTTTACTTCCACCACCAAAAGTGTCCTATAATTGGACAGTTATCGAGATAAAGCGAGTAGTGAAGTACATCTCAACTTGGCTGCCTTCACCAAGTAATTGTGACTTTATATATTGAAACCGTGACTAAATTTATCATGATTCTGACTTTCTTTTTTGTAATTGTGAATTTAATTTTGGAATTTTATACTTTATCTTTTACCTGCGACTTATTTCAGAGTCTGACTTCATTCTTTATTTTTAATTATCACACAAATACGTATTTTATTTTTAACTCTGGTCTGAAAAAGGTTTTCGTAGCAATCCTCCCCCTTTTTTTTTTTTCTAGATCAAGTGGGAAAAATTACTTGTGGCATCATAAACATCTGAAAAGTACCTGGTGGTAGGTACTGGCAGGCACCAGAGGAATTCACCAGCACGTTAGTATGAAATGTGGCATCAAACCTTTCATCAGCACTGTGAGGAACACAAGAAACATTTTAAGTAAAAAGAACAAAACGATGATTTATGAACATCTCAGAGGAACACTTGGAAACACTTTCAATTAGTCCAATACAAAGTAAATGCATTTCATCTACACGGAATTATTTTGCACCACTAATGGCTGTGCAGAAAGTACTGGATTTCAGGGAAATGACAAATCAAAATTGCCTTGTGCCATGCTCAGGTTTATGTTCCAATTATATAAATGTGTTTGTCTAAATTAATTCTCATTCAGATAATGGAAATTGTTGTTATTGAATTGATGGTGTTAAAGTGAGTGTTGAATATGTTTTTTTTTGATCTTTCAAAGGAAAGCCACAGGAAAATCCAAATAAGGAGTACAAAAAGTAGGAAAACCAAGGCAGACCCGCAGGCTGGGTAAAAGTAACACAGGAGACCTCTGTGGCTGGAACCACCAGCAGGCTGGCGAGGCGGCGGAGGCTTGACCGGGCTCAGGGGAGATCCGGGGAACGGAGCTCGCAGAGCGGGGAGGCCGCGGCGTTGGACAGCAGGTAAGGTTCTGTGGGGTGCAAAAGGGGTGAGCACAGAGACGAACGGGCAGGGATAGCAGATGACTAACCTAACCTAACCCCCGACTAGACCGGACAGGACAGGACAATACTAATCTCTTGTGCAGACGGCAACAGCTTCATTAGGAGATAACAATCTGACAAAGAGACACGAGAACGAGAGGGTAGAAGTAGCCCAGATAACAAGGCAATATGAGAAGCAGGTGGAGGGGAAATTATCTTAATGAGAAGTGAAGTCAGCTGTGACACAGAAGCGAAGAGCGGGGGAGACAGGAGAGGAGAAACCAGCAGGGGGAGACAGAGAGAGAAAAAGAGAGAGATAGAGACAGGATCATGACAAGACCATGACAGTACCCTCTCCTCAAAGAGCGCCTCCCGGCGCTCCAGCGGGGAAATGCTGGCGAGACCGGAGGAAATTATCAATGAGCGAGGGGTCCAGGATATCCTTAGGGGAGACCCAACTCCTCTCCTCAGGACCATACCCCTCCCAATCGACTAAGTATTGGTGACCACGACCCCGACGCCGCCTATCTATGATCCTGCGGACGGTGTAGACCGGGGAGTCTTCGATACGAACGGCAGAGAAAGAAGTGGGGGGGGGGGGGTCTGCGGGAGACCGGTTTAATGCAGGAGACGTGAAAACACCGGGTGAACACGACGAAGATTCTGCGGCAACCGGAGTTTGACAGCGACAGGGTTAACGATCTTGATAATGCGGAACGGTCCGATGAAGCGGGGGGGCCAGTTTACGGGAGTCAGACTGGAGGGGTAAATTAGATGTAGATAGCCAAACCTTCTGCCCCGCGACATAGCGAGGACTTTTGACACGCGATCTATTAGCAGCCACGCACATGCGTCTCTTTGAACGACATAGTGCAGATCTCACCCTCTTCCAGGTTCGCTTACAGCGACTGATAAAGGTCTGAACGGGACGGGCAGTAAGAGTCGGTCTCTTGGGATGAAAATAAGGGTGGTTGATAGCCGAGGCAACATTGAAAGGGAGAGATACCAGAGGCCGAGGAAGGGAGGGAATTATGAGCATACTCAGCCCAGGATAGCTGTTCGGCCCAAGACGAGGGATTGCGAAAGGCTAGACTGCGGAGCATGCGGGCAACAATCTGATTGGCTCGCTCGGCCTGGCCATTAGTCTGTGGGTGAAAACCCGAGGAAAGGCTAGCAGTGGCACATATGAGACGGCAAAATTCTCTCCAGAACTGCGAGGCGAATTGCGGGCCCCTATCGGACACGACGTCGGTGGGCAAGCCATGAAACTTAAACACATTATCAATCATAATCTGGGCCGTTTCCTTAGCAGAGGGTAGTTTGGTAAGGGGAATGAAGTGCGCCGATTTAGAAAAGCGGTCGACTACCGTCAGGATGACCGTCTTACCGGCCGAGGGCGGAAGACCGGTGATAAAGTCGAGAGCGATATGGGACCACGGGCGAGAGGGGAACAGGTAGCGGCCGGAGGAGACCAGCAGGTGGGGAATTTGCCCGCCTTGGTCTGGGCACAAATAGAGCAGGCGGCGATAAAACGGCGCGCATCACGTTCTAAAGAGGGCCACCAGAAACGCTGGCGGATAAATGCGATAGTACCTCGAACACCGGGATGGACCGCTAGTCTAGAGGAATGAGCCCATTGTAGAACTGCCAATCGTGTGGGAACCGGGACAAAGAGGCTGCCCCCTAGGGCAGTTACGGGGAGTAGCGACGTGAGAGAGTGCGCGCTTAAACCTGTTTCTCGATTCCCCAGACCGTAGCCCCCACCACCCGACCGGGAGGAATAATCGCCTTTTGGGGGGTGCGGGCCGATCGAGGGGTCGAAAAGTCGAGACAACGCGTCCGGCTTACCGTTCTTAGAGCCCGGACGGTATGAAATGACAAAATCAAAACGCGTAAAGAAAAGGGCCCAACGAGCCTGACGCGAGTTCAATCTCTTGGCGGAGCGAATGTATTCTAAATTGCGATGATCAGTCAAAACGATGAAAGGGACAGAGGACCCCTCTAACCACTGCCGCCACTCACCCAATGCCAAGCGGATGGCGAGGAGCTCACGATTCCCGACATCGTAATTACGTTCCGCGGGGGAAAGGCGGTGTGAGAAGTACGCGCAGGGGTGTATCTTATTATCCGACGCTGACCGCTGGGAAAGAACGGCTCCCACCCCTACCTCGGAGGCGTCGACCTCAACGATAAACTGTCTTGAGCTATCTGGAGTGAGGAGGATGGGTGCGGACGTAAAAAAGGGTCTTTAGCCGGTCAAATGCCTCCTGCGCAGGACCGGACCAACCGAAACGAGACTTAACCGAAGTGAGGGCGGTGAGTGGCGCGGCCACCTGGCTGAAGTTGCGTATAAAGCGGCGATAGAAATTAGCAAAAACCGAGAAAGCGCTGTAGCGCGAGACACGAACGCACGTGCTGCACATGAATCTAACGGAGAGAGGAAGCATGAAAGGAGCACTTCTCGGAAAGAGTCGATTCTCGAAAATGGAGAAAACGTGTCATGAATCTGGAGAGAGAAAAAATAGTCATCGAGATAGACAAAAACGAATAAATTGAGCATATCCCGAAGGACGTCATTGATCAGAGCTTGAAAGACAGCGGGGGCGTTAACCAATCCGAAGGGAAGGACCCTATACTCGAAGTGGCCGAGGGGCGTGTTAAAGGCGGTCTTCCACTCGTCCCCCTCCCGAATGCGTACGAGATGGTAAGCGTTGCGTAGGTCGAGCTTGGTAAAGACTTTTGCCCCCTGCAGGATATCAAAGGCTGAGGACATCAGCGGCAGTGGGTAACGATTCTTAACAGTGATGTCGTTCAGCCCCCGATAATCTATGCATGGGCGCAAAGAGCCGTCTTTTTTCTTAACAAAAAAGAATCCGGCGCCGGCAGGCGACGAGGAAGGGACGATTGTGCCGGCACTGAGGGACTCAGATAAATAATTCTCTAAAGCCTGCCGTTCGGAGAGCGGAAAGGGAGTAGAGCCTACCCCGAGGGGGCGTGGTCCCCGGGCGGAGATCAATAGCGCAGTCATACGGGCGATGGGGCGGAAGAGACATGGCTCGAGAATGGCTGAAAACCCCCCGCAAATCGTGATACTCCTCCGGTACCCCAGTCAGATCTCCCGTCTCCTCCTGCAACACAGAAAACAGAAGACACGGGGGGGAACAGCCGAGGCTAAGCACTTAACATGACATGACAACTTCCAGGACAACACAGACCCCTTAGCCCAGTCAATGTGTGGATTGTGAAGTTCTAACCAAGGGTGCCCCAGTACTAAAGGAGTAAAGGGAGACTGAAAAATAAAAAAGGAAATTGTCTCTTTATGGTTGCCAGAGATGGTCAGAGTTAATGAGATTGTCTGTTTCTGTACCCTAGGTAGGGCGCTGCCATCAAGGGCAAATAAAAGGGTGGAGTCTCTTAGCGGTGTGAGCGGAATACCTGTTGTTGGAGCGCCCACTTCTCATCCACAAAGTTTCCCTTGGCCCCAGAATCGATCAAGGCCGCACAGGAGGCTGACGACCCCGCCCACTGGAGATGCGCTGGAAGTGTCGTGCAGGAAGTGGAAGGGATAGTGTTAGTGGTAGCGCTCGCCAGTAACCCTCCTCCTACTGGCGAGCGTTGGCTTTTACCGGACAGGAAGACACAAAGTGAGAGGCACTAGCACAGTACATACAGAGGCGGTTCTGAATCCTCCTCTGACGCTCCTTAGAAGAAATACGCAGGCCACCCAGCTGCATAGGTTCAGGTTCAGAGTGGGAGGGGCTGACACGAGGCGACGAGAAAAGACTCTCCTCCAGGCGATGAGCACGATGGCGTTGGTCAAACCGTCTCTCCACACGGATGGCCAGGTCGATTAGATCGTCGAGCCGGGTAGATGTTTTCACCAATCCCAGGGTGTCCCGTACCTCAGGAGACAAGCCCTCCAGGAAGCGAGCGGTCAGGGCGGGTTGATTCCACCCGCAGGTGGTAGCGAGGGTCCGGAATTCAATGGAGAAATCCGGCACGGATCGTCTCCCCTGCCGAAGTGTGGAAAGCCGACGGGAAGCCTCCTCTCCATAGGCGGAGCGGTCGAAGACCCGGATCATCTCCTCCTTAAAACGCTCAAAGCTTGAGATGCACTCCGCCTCAGTCTCCCAGTTGGCCGTTCCCCACTCGCGAGCTCGCCCGTGGAGGAGTGAAAGAACAAAAGCAACCTTGGCTCTCTCCTTAGCATATGTGAAGGGCTGGAGCGAGAAGACCACCTCGCACTGAGTAAGGAAGGCGCGGCACTGTGTTGGCTCACCCGAATAGGCCGGAGGATTATTTATCCGAGGCTCCGTCTGAACAGGAGGACACTGAGAGGCGGACGGCTGGAGACGGAGGTTGTGAACCTGGCTGGACAGCTCGGACATCTGGGCGGCCAAAGAACCGACGGCGTGTCGGGTAGCAGAGATGTCCTCCTCATGCTTACCGAGGAGGACGCCCTGGTGCTCAACGGCGGTCTGGAACGGGCTGCCACTCGCTGAGTCCATCATTTTTGTCAGATTGTTCTGTGATGGGTATTGAAGGAAGAGGACTCAAATGCGAGGGCAAAATGACAGTCTTTAATCAAACAAAGGAAAGCCACAGGAAAATCCAAATAAGGAGTACAAAAGGTGAAAACCAAGGCAGACCCGCAGGCTGGGTAAAAGTAACACAGGAGACCTCTGTGGCTGGAACCACCAGCAGGCTGGCGAGGCGGAGGCTTGACCGGGCTCAGGGGAGATCCGGGGAACGGAGCTCGCAGAGCGGGGAGGCCGCGGCGTTGGACAGCAGGTAAGGTTCTGTGGGGTGCAAAGGGGTGAGCACAGAGACGAACGGGCAGGGATAGCAGATGACTAACCTAACCCCGACTAGACCGGACAGGACAGGACAATACTAATCTCTTGTGCAGACGGCAACAGCTTCATTAGGAGATAACAATCTGACAAAGAGACTCGAGAACGAGAGGGTAGAAGTAGCCCAGATAACAAGGCAATATGAGAAGCAGGTGGAGGGGAAATTATCTTAATGAGAAGTGAAGTCAGCTGTGACACAGAAGCGAAGAGCGGGGGAGACAGGAGAGGAGAAACCAGTAGGGGGAGACAGAGAGAGAAAAAGAGAGAGATAGAGACAGGATCATGACAAGACCATGACAGTACCCTCTCCTCAAAGAGCGCCTCCCGGCGCTCCAGCGGGGAAATGCTGGCGAGACCGGAGGAAATCATCAATGAGCGAGGGGTCCAGGATATCCTTAGGGGAGACCCAACTCCTCTCCTCAGGACCATACCCCTCCCAATCGACTAAGTATTGGTGACTACGACCCCGACGCCGCCTATCTATGATCCTGCGGACGGTGTAGACCGGGGAGTCTTCGATACGAACGGCAGAGAAAGAAGTGGGGGGGGGGGGAGCGGGAAGCGAGCGGGAGACCGGTTTAATGCAGGAGACGTGGAAACACCGGGTGAACACGACGAAGATTTTGCGGCAACCGGAGTTTGACAGCGACAGGGTTAACGATCTTGATAATGCGGAACGGTCCGATGAAGCGGGGGGCCAGTTTACGGGAGTCAGACTGGAGGGGTAAATTAGATGTAGATAGCCAAACCTTCTGCCCCGCGACATAGCGAGGACTTTTGACACGCGATCTATTAGCAGCCACGCACATGCGTCTCTTTGAACGACATAGTGCAGATCTCACCCTCTTCCAGGTTCGCTTACAGCGACTGATAAAGGTCTGAACGGACGGGCAGTAAGAGTCGGTCTCTTGGGATGAAAATAAGGGTGGTTGATAGCCGAGGCAACATTGAAAGGGAGAGATACCAGAGGCCGAGGAAGGGAGGGAATTATGAGCATACTCAGCCCAGGATAGCTGTTCGGCCCAAGACGAGGGATTGCGAAAGGCTAGACTGCGGAGCATGCGGGCAACAATCTGATTGGCTCGCTCGGCCTGGCCATTAGCCTGTGGGTGAAAACCCGAGGAAAGGCTAGCAGTGGCACCTATGAGACGGCAAAATTCTCTCCAGAACTGCGAGGCGAATTGCGGGCCCCTATCGGACACGACGTCGGTGGGCAAGCCATGAAACTTAAACACATTATCAATCATAATCTGGGCCGTTTCCTTAGCAGAGGGTAGTTTGGTAAGGGGAATGAAGTGCGCCGATTTAGAAAAGCGGTCGACTACCGTCAGGATGACCGTCTTACCGGCCGAGGGCGGAAGACCGGTGATAAAGTCGAGAGCGATATGGGACCACGGGCGAGAGGGAACAGGTAGCGGCCGGAGGAGACCAGCAGGTGGGGAATTGCCCGCCTTGGTCTGGGCACAAATAGAGCAGGCGGCGATAAAACGGCGCGCGCATCACGTTCTAAAGAGGGCCACCAGAAACGCTGGCGGATAAATGCGATAGTACCTCAAACACCGGGATGAACCGCTAGTCTAGAGGAATGAGCCTATTGTAGAACTGCCAATCGTGTGGGAACCGGGACAAAGAGGCTGCCCCTAGGGCAGTTATGGGGAGTAGCGACGTGAGAGAGTGCGCGCTTAACCTGTTTCTCGATTCCCCAGACCGTAGCCCCCACCACCCCGACCGGGAGGAATAATCGCCTTTTGGGGGGGGTGCGGCCGATCGAGGGGTCGAAAAGTCGAGACAACGCGTCCGGCTTACCGTTCTTAGAGCCCGGACGGTATGAAATGACAAAATCAAAACGCGTAAAGAAAAGGGCCCAACGAGCCTGACGCGAGTTCAATCTCTTGGCGGAGCGAATGTATTCTAAATTGCGATGATCAGTCAAAACGATGAAAGGGACAGAGGACCCCTCTAACCACTGCCGCCACTCACCCAATGCCAAGCGGATGGCGAGGAGCTCACGATTCCCGACATCGTAATTACGTTCCGCGGGGAAAAGGCGGTGTGAGAAGTACGCGCAGGGGTGTATCTTATTATCCGACGCTGACCGCTGGGAAAGAACAGCTCCCACCCCTACCTCTCGGGAGGCGTCGACCTCAACGATAAACTGTCTTGAGCTATCTGGAGTGAGGAGGATGGGTGCGGACGTAAAAAAGGGTCTTTAGCCGGTCAAAATGCCTCCTGCGCAGGACCGGACCAAACCGAAACGAGACTTAACCGAAGTGAGGGCGGTGAGTGGCGCGGCCACCTGGCTGAAGTTGCGTATAAAGCGGCGATAGAAATTAGCAAAACCGAGAAAGCGCTGTAGCGAGACACGAGAATCCGGGACGGGCCAATCGAGCACGGCCTGGACCTTGGCAGGGTCCTTACTGATCCCCTCTGCTGAGATAAACGGAGCCTAGAAACGTTATAGACGAAGCATGAAAGGAGCACTTCTCGGCCTTAACAAAGAGTCGATTCTCGAGCAATCGTTGGAGAACGCGGCGAACGTGCTGCACATGAATCTGGAGAGAGAGGGCGAAAAAATCAAAATGTCATCGAGATAGACAAAAACGAGTAAATTGAGCATATTCCGAAGGACGTCATTGATCAGAGCTTGAAAGACAGCGGGGGCGTTAACCAATCCGAAGGGAAGGACTCTATACTCGAAGTGGCCGAGGGGCGTGTTAAAGGCGGTCTTCCCACTCGTCCCCCTCCCGAATGCGTACGAGATGGTAAGCGTTGCGTAGGTCGAGCTTGGTAAAGACTTTTGCCCCCTGCAGGATATCAAAGGCTGAGGACATCAGCGGCAGTGGGTAACGATTCTTAACAGTGATGTCGTTCAGCCCCCGATAATCTATGCATGGGCGCAAAGAGCCGTCTTTTTTTCTTAACAAAAAAAGAATCCGGCGCCGGCAGGCGACGAGGAAGGGACGATTGTGCCGGCACTGAGGGACTCAGATAAATAATTCTCTAAAGCCTACCGTTCGGGAGCGGAAAGGGAGTAGAGCCTACCCCGAGGGGGCGTGGTCCCCGGGCGGAGATCAATAGCGCAGTCATACGGGCGATGGGGCGGAAGAGACATGGCTCGAGAACGGCTGAAAACCCCCCGCAAATCGTGATACTCCTCCGGTACCCCAGTCAGATCTCCCGTCTCCTCCTGCAACACAGAAACAGAAGACACGGGGGGAACAGCCGAGGCTAAACACTTAACATGACATGACAACTTCCAGGACAAAACAGACCCCTTAGCCCAGTCAATGTGTGGATTGTGAAGTTCTAATCAAGGGTGCCCCAGTACTAAAGGAGTAAAAGGAGACTGAAAAAATAAAAAAGGAAATTGTCTCTTTATGGTTGCCAGAGATGGTCAGAGTTAATGAGATCGTCTGTTTCTGTACCCTAGGTAGGGCGCTGCCATCAAGGGCAAATAAAAGGGTGGAGTCTCTTAGCGGTGTGAGCGGAATACCTTGTTGGAGCGCCCACTTCTCATCCACAAAGTTTCCCTTGGCCCCAGAATCGATCAAGGCCGCACAGGAGGCTGACGACCCCGCCCACTGGAGATGCGCTGGAAGTGTCGTGCAGGAAGTGGAAGGGATAGTGTTAGTGGTAGCGCTCGCCAGTAACCCTCCTCCTACTGGCGAGCGTTGGCTTTTTACCGGACAGGAAGACACAAAGTGAGAGGCACTAGCACAGTACATACAGAGGCGGTTCTGAATCCTCCTCTGACGCTCCTTAGAAGAAATACGCAGGCCACCCAGCTGCATAGGTTCAGGTTCAGAGTGGGAGGGGCTGACACGAGGCGACGAGAAAAGACTCTCCTCCAGGCGATGAGCACGATGGCGTTGGTCAAACCGTCTCTCCACACGGATGGCCAGGTCGATTAGATCGTCGAGCCGGGTAGGGATCTCACGAACGAGGACCTCGTCCCGTACCTCAGGAGACAAGCCCTCCAGGAAGCGAGCGGTCAGGGCGGGTTGATTCCACCCGCAGGTGGTAGCGAGGGTCCGGAATTCAATGGAGAAATCCGGCACGGATCGTCTCCCCTGCCGAAGTGTGGAAAGCCGACGGGAAGCCTCCTCTCCATAGGCGGAGCGGTCGAAGACCCGGATCATCTCCTCCTTAAAACGCTCAAAGCTTGAGATGCACTCCGCCTCAGTCTCCCAGTTGGCCGTTCCCCACTCGCGAGCTCGCCCGTGGAGGAGTGAAAGAACAAAAAAGCAACCTTGGCTCTCTCCTTAGCATATGTGAAGGGCTGGAGCGAGAAGACCACCTCGCACTGAGTAAGGAAGGCGCGGCACTGTGTTGGCTCACCCGAATAGGCCGGAGGATTATTTATCCGAGGCTCCGTCTGAACAGGAGGACACTGAGAGGCGGACGGCTGGAGACGGAGGTTGTGAACCTGGCTGGACAGCTCGGACATCTGGGCGGCCAAAGAACCGACGGCGTGTCGGGTAGCAGAGATGTCCTCCTCATGCTTACCGAGGAGGACGCCCTGGTGCTCAACGGCGGTCTGGAACGGGCTGCCACTCGCTGAGTCCATCATGTTTGTCAGATTGTTCTGTGATGGGTATTGAAGGAAGAGGACTCAAATGCGAGGGCAAAATGACAGTCTTTAATCAAACAAAGGAAAGCCACAGGAAAATCCAAATAAGGAGTACAAAAGGTGAAAACCAAGGCAGACCCGCAGGCTGGGTAAAAGTAACACAGGAGACCTCTGTGGCTGGAACCACCAGCAGGCTGGCGAGGCGGAGGCTTGACCGGGCTCAGGGGAGATCCGGGGAACGGAGCTCGCAGAGCGGGGAGGCCGCGGCGTTGGACAGCAGGTAAGGTTCTGTGGGGTGCAAAGGGGTGAGCACAGAGACGAACAGGGCAGGGATAGCAGATGACTAACCTAACCCCGACTAGACCGGACAGGACAGGACAATACTAATCTCTTGTGCAGACGGCAACAGCTTCATTAGGAGATAACAATCTGACAAAGAGACACGAGAACGAGAGGGTAGAAGTAGCCCAGATAACAAGGCAATATGAGAAGCAGGTGGAGGGGAAATTATCTTAATGAGAAGTGAAGTCAGCTGTGACACACAGAAGCGAAGAGCGGGGGAGACAGGAGAGGAGAAACCAGCAGGGGGAGACAGAGAGAGAAAAAGAGAGAGATAGAGACAGGATCATGACAAGACCATGACAATGGAGGCATGTTTGAGAATAAACAATTCAGTCTCAGAAATTCCCGTAGAACGGACCACAGTGGGCCAGGCTGCTAAACCAACATAACCAAAATGAATGCTTTTTCAATAAATAAATATACCAGCGGATGCATTTTAGTTTCCATTCACTGACTTGATTCATTTGACCTCAACATATTGTGGCAAACTCTTAATCTTCTGTGGCAGATTCACTTGAAGCTGATTCTTTACCATCTGCTACTGCTTTTCCAGTAGACAGGGACAAATGAGGCCAAACCTTTGTTTTCCATGTTGTAGTGCAAACTCAGTGTCCATTTACTGTAACCAGCACTTTTTTTTTCCAGGCAATTTACTAACTCTCAAGAAATCGTTCACAAACAGGGTTTTAACTTCTAAAGGTATGTTTTGTTTCTATGGAACTCTTTTTTGATAAGCTATATTCATATAGGTTTATCGATTACTATCTGTGTGAACATGACAAACCTGTTATACAGTAAGATGTCAGGCTTCCAGATCTGACTGTCAGGAAATCGTACATTCGTCACTCCGGGATATTCAGACATGTTCCAGTGAAGATAGTAGTCGTACCAGTACTAAAATAAAGAGAAGATCTTCATCATTGTCATTCAGGAACAACAAGGCAATTTACACTTAAAAATGTATGCTTGGTGCAATTAGGCATGATATTAACTTGAATTTGAACATCAATCTCTGTATAGTCTTCTTTAAGCGTTAGTTATGTCAAATAATCATCGGAACCTAAAGAGGTTACATGCACATACAGAAGATACACAATTTATAATCTGTTAAGATTTTTTAATGGAGCAAAGTCAAATAAATGTAAATTAGATGTGATTTGTATTTACTGATAGACTGCTGAGATCTTTAAATGCAGTTAATTAAGGTTTTCAGATTCATAGCCACACAAGGACAGCATCTGAAGGACTGTCATGGAAGCAGAGACAAATCCATTGCATTACCTTCACAGTTATTAACATTCAGCTATTAATAACAGACCCACAGAGAGGTCTTACAAGTCACATTAAAGGAACATGACTGTATCACTGCATTGCTGGAGAGCAGTCTGTCAGACAACGGTAAGTGCTGGTGTCTTACCAGCTGCAACCAGATGTTGGTTGTAAGTACTTGATTCTTCTCATCCTGTAGATGGACAAAGATGCACTCTCATGAAAACTGAAAATATGATTAAAGAACTACTTCCAAAACATATTTTACATGCTCTTACCCCCAAAGACAGAATAACTAAGAGTATGCTTTAGCATACTGTTAAAAAGAGGACACACATAAACTACAATCAGATTAAATTGTATAATTGAAATGTAGAGTGCTTTCTTAATCATTTCATAATCACTTTTTTTTAAATGTTGTTGAAGTGTTAAGCCGAATATACTGTACTGACATTCGTTCATGTAATGTCATTTCTATTAAAACTTGTAAGTTATGTATTTAAATGTATTTGTAATTACACAATAATTGTGATGAAGTTGCAATTTAGTATATTTAAAATACTGTATATAAACATTAAATGCAATAATGAACAAACACTACAAACATCATTCTATGAAATCTGTCACTCAACACATAAAGTGTACTTCTTTAAAGCATAAAGATTTTTAATACAAATTTATGTAAATGTACTTTAAAGAAAAACTTTTAATTTGACATTATTACAAGGTGCACTTTAAGAAAAAAAGTGTACATAAGTGTGTTAAGAAACTGTCAAACTCACTTTAAACTCTCTTTATACTTTAGTGACTTTTTATTTCATTGGTATTATATTATCTGCAAGGTTTTTTATTTTTTTTAAGTGTACTTAGATTTGAAGTGCACATTCATTACATTTAAGTGCCCAATTTTTTCAAAGGGAATGTAGTTAACGTAATTTGAGGCATTTTTATGATTTTTTTCACATCTTTTAGAATACTGTTGAGCTGATCAACTGGGAGATGCTTGAATTTGTATGTCTATTAAACCTTAATGTTACTAAAAAAATTATATTGAACTGAAATTATAGACCTTATTAAGTGCCATATTTAATTTTTGACAGGTAAAAAAGGCTACAGGGACAGAAGTACAGCGCATTTAATGGATTGTACTGTTGCTTAAGAACATGCCAGTTGTTCAGCTGATGAAAAATCTTCCCCAAAGAAATTTCCGTGCAGACAAACTAAACTTAGGACTTTTATCCAGTGTATGCAATTGTACGGACTGTAGATCTATCCCTCACAGCTTAATTTTCATCTGTGTAAGATTCAATATTGCATTTAACCTTCAAGGTCTATTGCTGCATGAATTGTGACAAATGATCTGTCGTGGCTTTCCAAAATGTTTATGTTGCAGTCTTCGAAAGCCTGATGTTGCTACATCTCTACCTTTCCTCACTTCCACATTTTATGTTAAAATGCTTTCCCTCATCCTAGTCTAATGTAAAATGTGACTATGCATGTACGTTTCCAAAACATTAAATAGGTAAAGTACCTGCAGCAACAAACTGCTGTAATCTTGGTGGATTTCGAAGTGAACAGATCATTGTTTGGAAAATCATTTTTTGGTGACAATCGGTGGACATTTTCTTTGCAAAAAAGACTAAAGACTAGAGTGATTTGGTATAACCTGATGGTGGAACAAATTTACTTAGATTATCCTAAAGCATTGTTCATTGTCATACTTTATCAGGGTGTGTTAAGGGTTTTATCTTTTATTACTGAATTAACTTACCACATCCATAATCTGCATGAGACTGAAGCTGAAATACACGGTGAGTGAGTGTGTGTCATTGAACACAGGTCTCTCCAGTGGGTTATAGTCTTTCATCAAGTCTCTGTAGAGTCTCCTCTGATGCTGTCCCTGAAGTGACACTGTCAGAGAATGAACAATGTGACACGGTTGCAGAGTTTCACCTCGAGTCAATCTGCACTGCGAACTGCTTCCAGAAGAGGTTTGCAGCGTGCAGTGAATGAGATATTCAGGAGAACGCTTGCAAATCAACAGAGGCAGCTGTTCCAGCTCATTTGGATGTACGTGTATTGATCTGAAACTCTCATCAAAGCTTTTCTGCTGGGTTTCAGTGATTAAATCTCCACCAGGAAGTCTGACTGATTGGACTCAACCACTTTCCTTAAGTATGCATAACTCGCTGTTTATTTTTAACATTTGCCCGATTTGGACAGCAAACAGAATAGAGAACTTTATAGATGTTAAAGTACTTTTTGTATGTAAAAAGCAAATGATGGAATACATACATGTGCAAATGTAAACTGCCAACATAATGACCTTACATTTGATCAGATTTAAATATTGTCCTATTAACCTGAATTGGCATTCTGGCCTGTATCCTCAACACAAGCCTCAAACCAAAACATCAGTTTTAATTGATTACACAGTAGCAGCTGAATTATTGAAATCCAAATAGAGCAGACATGTAACACTAATCTTACAAGTAAGCAGGAAATATTATTGAACAGTTTGACTTAAAATAACTTAAACAGAGCAAAAGAGAAAAAAAGCCAATAATTCAACAAAGCTCATGAGTATTTTATAATTAAATAACCATTAGGTTTCTTACCACTCCATAGGCAGGTTGTGGTGGTAAAATAAAGAGTATAGTCCCAAATTCCCATGTTCCTATGAAAGTTAAATTGCAGTAATGAATAGAAAAGCTCTAGGTGATGTAGGTTTCAGTGTCGTAAAGAGACTTTCTCAGCATCCCATGCAGAAGTGAATACAGTCTCATGCAGCAGCATCAACAAAAGGCACGGTGCCCCGCCTCCTCCAGCACTACATTTATTACAGTCTCTCTCTCTCTCTCTCTCTCTCTCTCTCTTCAATAAAAAAATCCTGCTAGATTCAAAGAATAGAACTGAAAACTGCAAAAACTGAAATTCAATCAACCGATCAATCAATCCTGAAAACTAGTGTTTTCAGTCTATTCCTTACTTTATCCAATTCATTGTCTAAGTAATAATAAAAGAGTAACAGTGAGAATAGCTCTACTTCTCTTTATTTGTATATTTCATTAAAATTGTTACCACTGTGGAAATTATATATAAAAAAAATGTTATGTACTACAGTGCTGTATTAAGCAGAACACTGGTATCCCAATCCACACAAAGCTTCATGGAATCTGTGAATGCACTCTCATGACACTATCTGTGCCAACATTAATTCTGCACAAGGGCTTTGATCATGGTCGTCAAATTCAGTGGTTCCGAATCCTGGTCCTGGAGGCACCCCTACACTGCACGTTTTGCATGTATCCTTAATCAAACACACCTGATTCAGATCATTGGCTCATTAGAGACTCCAAGATCTGAAATTGGTGTGTCAGAGAGATATGCAAAATGTGCAGTGTTGGGGTGCCCTCAGGACCAGGGTTGGGAAACAATTCATACATTTCCAAGGCTACTGAAATGTCAAACATGAAGTTACTTTTACCTCCTACAGTTCCTGGTGCTGCATTTGGGTGGGAGATACTGTATAGGAGCAGAGACTTGGCAAATGCCCCACTGCACTGAACAACGAGACAGCCAGAATAAGCTCTGCAACTTGCTGCTCAGCACATTAAGAACAGATGTCTTAAAGGTGCACTCTGTGATTTTTTGCTCATTAAAAAAGCTTTAAACATAAAGAAATTAATAGCAGTGTTTAAAAAAATAGATTTTTCATGGAGAGGCTCACATCACGCCCTCACGCACTGATGACTTATCACATCTATGCCAACAGGGTGCATGGAAGTATGCAAATACATATGTCGACAGACAGGTACTGTACTGTAGGACAGCCTATCATACAGTTTGGACAGAATAATCTGATTGTTTGAACATTTTATGGACCTATGCTTCCTTAAACTAAATACATGTAGACAGTTTCATCGGACGCGTGTTCGAGGGCATGAGGCCCAAAGTTAACTTACGGTCTGTGTTTGTTTATTGGTCTGGCTAGTGGATAGTAATATGGCATTGACTAAAAACACAGTTAAAGTTAAGGTGATGAGTAGACTGAAGTTGTTGAGAAACCTCTATTTCTGCAACTCCAAAAGCGCCTTCTGCTGGCAGAGAATGAATTAGCATTTTAAATCGGCCCATCTGCTGTTTTCATTCAGATTGATGTTTTTACGCACGAAACATGTAGAGCAGAGTTGTAAATGTGAACTGGTATATACAGTGTAAGTCCGTGGGAAAGATGAGGGAGACTGCGAGCATGGATCACACTGTGCAAAGAGAGGCTTGGCAGCCAGGCAAAACATAGCTTTAACTTGCAAGTTAATCTAATATACTTGTTATTTATGTTATCAGAAATGATCTACTCTCGAGGGTCTCTGTTGTTGATTCTTTGCAGAAGTCTACCGGAAGTTAAGTTTGGACCACAAAAGTGTACATGCACAGTAACGTTTGTTTATGTTGTTGCTGATGAAACGGTTTATAAATACATTTAACTTAACTTTGCGATTCCTATTCGGATTTTAAGAGACTTTCAGTCAGCATAACAAAAATGTTTTTGAACCAAATCACCTCCACTTTAATTGAAATGGTTTTAAATTCTAACATATGCTTACATGTATTGTAAATGTAACTGCACATTAAACATTATCCAGTTTACCCCCTTTTTTTCAAAAACACATAAAATAATACTTCATTTCAACAGTTTTACTCTACTCATTAAAGGTATAGTTCACTCAAAAATTAAAATTCTATCATTAATTACTCACCCTCATGTCATTCCAAACCCGTAACACCACATAAACACAAATTAAGATATTTTTGATGAAACTTGAGAGCTTTCTGACAGTAGCTTTTTAACATTACGGTTGAACCCACTGATGTCACATGGACTATTTTAACGATGTACTTACTACCTACCTTTCTGAGCCATAGAACGCTTCTATGCGTAACCGAATCGTTTTATGGCTCAGAAAGGTAGTAAGTACAGTACATCGTTAAATAGCCCATGTGACATAAGTGGTTCAACCGTAATGTTAAAAAGCTACAAGAATACTTTTTGTGCTCAAAGAAAAGAAAAATAATGAAAATAATTTATTCAACAATTTTCAGTCTCCACCGCCATTCATGTGCTATGTGGGCTGCTGCTGACACAGGAGTTGCAGTCTATGCAGGGTCAGAAAGCTCTTGGATTTCATCAAAAATATCTTTCATTTGTGTTCTGAAGATGAACAATGGTCTTGGAACAACATGAGGGTGAGTAATTAATGACCAAATTTTCATTTGCGGGTGAGCTATTCCTTTAAGTACCCATGTAAAGCATGGTACTGTTTCAGTAATCTCAACAGCAAAAGATAGTTTTTGACTTACTTGACTAGTTTACATCTGCCCTACATAATTGAATGTAGTACACTGTAGATTTTAGAGAATTACATTTACCTTCTTGAAGGCAAAGAAATCAGACACTTAGGACAGAAATATTTTGTTGTGTATATCTCTACTAATATGATCTGAAAACAAATGATTACAGTAAGCTGGTGGCATAGGCGGAGCGTGGGTGGGGGGGGATACATTCAGATTCTTGAGTTGAAGCGGACGAGTGTTGGCAGAGCTGCAGGGTAAGGCTGGAATGGATTGAAGAACGGAGAAAAGGATTGGAGAGTGAGATCCACTGGGGACGAGGCTTGAAGCACAGGTCTTGTTTGCTGTAGCAGTAGGTTGGGTCAAAGATTGTTTAAAAAAGAAGCTTGGGGTGTTTGGACACATCCCACAATCCAACTCTCAAAGCTACAGTGAAATTATTATTATTATTATTATATAACTGAATGCCTACATTGAAGAATTATTGAACAGTATTGAACAGTTTGTAAGGTGCTCACCAAGCAGAAAGAAATAAAATTAGACCAAGTGGCCTTTCACCACGTCTTTGAGCTGGGAACGATGATATACCCTTTTACTAGCACTCCGATACAACTTTTAACCCCACAAAGGCAGCAAGGGAATATGGATTATTTTTTAATTTCGCCATGCTGGATCTATTCCCAGCAGACAGACAGATGGCCAATGTATCTACATGAAATCTACAGTCCAGATTTAATGCTATTTTCTGTGATTTCACACCTAAGCCCTTCATCATCATACAAACACATCTCATGCACTTTAGTGTTAGTCCCATCCAAAGGCTACAGCTTGAGCAAATAACAGAGAACGAATTCAGTAACTGTTTCTGTGAACATGTCTGAAGCATGATAATGTCACCTAGAAAAAAATTACACTTTCACATGAACAGTAGATTTTATCACAGGTCTTGTTTGCTGTAGCAGTAGGTTGGGTCAAAGATTGTTTAAAAAAGAAGCTCTCTTCATTCTGGAACATTTCCCTCAACATTTAAGCACGCTCGGGTAAGCCCACTGCTGAAGAAACCATCTCTAAATCCAGCACTTCTAGAAAACTACAGACTGGAATCCCTTCTTCCATTCATTGCAAAGACACTTGAACGAGCTGTGTTCAACCAGCTCTCTATGTTTCTTGTACAGAAGTACCTCCTGGACAGCAACCAATCTGGCTTCAAAAGCGGCCACTCAACTGAGACTGCCCTGCTCTCGGTTACTGAAGCCCTGCGACTGGCAAGAGCAGCTTCAAAATCACCAGTACTCATTTTGCTGGACCTGTCTGCTGCTTTTGACACCGTTAATCACCAGATTCTCCTGTTCACCCTCAGAAAGATGGGCATCTCTGGAACCGCACTCCAGTGTTTTAAGTCCTACTTTTCTGATAGATTCTTCAGGGTGTCTTGGAGGGGTGAAGTTTCTAAGTCACAACAACTTGCTACTGGGGGTTCCTCAAGGCTCAGTACTTGGACCGCTTCTCTTCTCCATCTAGATGACGTCATTAGGATCTGTCATTCAGAAGCATGGCTTTTCCTATCACTGCTATGCTGATGGACACTCAACTCTACTTCTCATTCCAACCAGATGACCCGACGGTAGTTGCTCGCATTTCAGCCTGTCTGAGTGACATTTCTAGCTGGATGAATGACCATCACCTTCAGCTCAACCTTACTAAGACTGAACAGCTGGGTTCGTCAACCATAACTCCTTCCAGGACAGCCAGAAACCTAGGAGTTGTAATGGATCATCAGTTAAGCTTCACAGACCCGGTCCTGCAGATTTGCCTTATACAACATTAGGAAGATTAGACCCTTCCTGTCAGAGCAAGCCACATAACTTCTTGTCCAAGCTCTTGTTCTCTCCAGACTGGACTATTGTAATGCTCTCCTGGCGGGCCTTCCTGCATGTACTATCAAGCCTCTGCAACTGATCCAGAATGACAGCAGTGAGGGTTGTTTTCAATGAGCCAAAAACAGCTCAGGTTACTCCTCCTCCTCATCAGGTTATACTGGCTACCAGTAGTCGCTCACATCAAATTTACGGGGTACTGATGCTTGCCTACAAGACGACCACTGGCACGGCACCAACATACCTAAACTCACTAGTTCAATCTTATGCATCCTCCAGAAGTTTGCACTCTGCAAGTGAACGACGCCTTGTGTTGCCATCCCAAAGAGGTTCGAAATCACTCTCACTGACTTTTTTCTGGACTGCGCCCCAGCTGGTGGAATGACCACCCGATCTCAATTCGAACAGCTGAGTCTTCCTCCCTCTCTGATACATTAGCACTGCTTCAATGTGAGATATCACAAGAATACATTCACATCTGCTTCCACTGACTGAATCCCAAATCTCTGTGAGACAGCAGGTTCATAGTGAGGTCAAAACTATTACATGTCATTAGGTGACTGCCCTCAAACAGCTGACTTTTTGAAGGAAATTTCAATGGCAGGTTTGCATTAAATTTTCTGGTATATTGTCAAATATTCTGTAGATTATGACTGTGATCAGCTGCAACACGGTAACCACAAGAGAGTTTCTAGAAAGCCCAATACCACCAAACAGGATGACATTTCATTTCACAGTGCTGTGGATGTAATTGGAAAAGAAATGATTTTCAGTCATGGAGACTAGATGGCAGGAGAGCAGCAGTGAGATGGCCAGTGTAACACGGCTCCTGTCCACAGCAGACATAGATACACACACAAACACACGCAAACACTTAGACATGATTTTTATTTTTTTCCAGTTTTGCATGCCAAGAATGTTTCCTCAAATTTCTGGAAACTTAGTTCTGGGTGAAAAACTTCTAGCTTGTCAGAAGAGGTAACTGCCAATAAATTTTTTGCTGATTGTATCTCTTCAAGTCAATTTATTCACATCATGCAATGCCAGATAAAAAAAAAAAAATAAAATAAAAAACCAAGGAGGATTAGGCTATCATTTTATTCGCAGCATAAATTCATTTTCCCACATAATTCTACTTTGGTGGTTTAATTCCAAGAATGTGTTGCTACATGAAGTTCTGCAGTTACAACATCTTTTACTGCAGATTTCAGTTTGTTTGTTTTTAAAAGCATTTGTTTGTCCATATCAATTAATTAAATTTATCAGCACATCAGAGCACTAACTTTAGATGTGAGGGAATAATACACCAACACAAACTACCCAAACTGTGAACTAACAGTTTGAACAAACACAATATAGCCTACAACCTGATCAACTTTGTGCTACTATCAACCAGGTCTCACATCTGAAGTAAATTCAGTGTTTTTCCATTGAGAATATGTGAATTGTTTGGTGATATACGTATAGCTATAGCCATTGACTTGAGAATTTTTTTTCTCTGTACTATGGAAGTCAAAGCCTACCGCCAACTGTTTGGTTATCAGCATTCTTCAGACTATCTAAAGAAACTCTAGTTAGATTTTTTTAATGCAATTTTCAAATTAGATTTATAAAAGGATGAGTCAGAGGTCTTTTTTAGATTTCCACTTCTCTTCAGCTGTCATAAAATACAACCATAAAGAGTTATATTAGAAATAATACAAAACAAAATACAATACAATACAACAATAAAATGTGTACTGTGTGTGCTAATTGTTAGTAACCAACAAGAAACTTATGTACAGGCTAAATATTTACACATTTGAATGTGCAGTCTGTAATCGAAATATCTGTCATTCCACCAGTCCATGATCCAATCATAATTTCTCAACAGTAAGTCCTTAACTGTCTCCCAGTGCTTAATTCAAATAACCTGAAATGAAATGTGCTCATCTTTTACACTTTGTTACAGTCTTACATTCTCAAAGAGTTGTTTTCAACTAACACAACCGTGGCTATAGGCTAGATTTTATAAATGAAGCTTATTTTATTGTGGTTTATTTAAATGGGCTGCTCATCTGACTTGTGTTGTCTATTGCTGCTCTTCTGTGATCAACTTGTTAACTATACAACGGTGGTTAGATTCTTAATGTCGTCAAATTTCTTCCTCAGAGGTACTGATGCCTATAAGATTTATAAACGAAAATGCAATATGTTTTGTGCTGAAATAAAACATAAACAATACCATTAGTAAGCAGCAGAGGGCAGTGTCAGACCGATGAGTACAGTACACAGGACTCCGTAAGAACACACGAGTAGAACTGCATTTCTGTTGGTCTAGTAGAAGTAAATTAGGAAGGCATAATATTTCTGTTTTCCCTCTTATTACACATTTTTAGATGAAAAGCGTGTGAGGACGCGTACCAAATTAAACCAGCGAATCTGCTGATTCACATTTTCTGTCATGTAAAATATGTAATATCACTCTTTAGAATCAAAAAAGGTAAAATGTAACTTTAGACTCAAAATTTGATATTGTTATATTACCATTTTATACTTAGCCTATGAGTTAGGAATGTAACCTTGTTAGGAAATCACGTGATATCGGACGTGTCAGAGAACATTCAGGAACAAGTGCAGTGTTTTTGCCCTCAGGTCATGTACCCCATGAACACAGGTCTCCCCAGGCTGTAATCTTTTCATTGTGAACATTATGTAAATAAAACTCATATTTATTCAATTACCTCTACATACCCTTAGCTCTGTGGCACTTAACACTCCCCTTTCACAAATGTCCATGCTATGCTATGGATGTCACGTCCTGTTGTGGTTTTCGATCATACTTTAATTCTACTTTATTGTATTGTGTTGTGTTGTGTTGTATCTCATTGTAGTATTTCTCTGTGCATAATAAGCTTCTGTAACCTAGACAATCTTGGCAATAAAGCTTATGAAAATTCTAAAGCCATATTTCAAAATCACTTTCTATGATAAACTTATCTTATTCCTTCCCTGTGATGTGTGACAGCTTTTGTTCCATTGACAAATACAATAGAAATGTTAGTCATTAAAACAGCTTCCTGATGTATTCATCTCTGTCTGGCTTTTTAGGCATAATACATTTGCACATAGCAAACTGGGTTTTATTTGCTGGAAATGAGACTGAAATGAGTCCCAAACTCAGTATCCCATCTGCATATCCTGTATCACTGCACATCTGCCACTGTTACCTGCAGATTCAGTCAAGACCCAAATCAAATGAATCAGTTCTTTATCATGCACAGACACACTTTAATATATTATATGCTACTACACTCAGGATTCCTCTGATACACATTAAACATTCAGTGTTTCTTCTTTTTCTTCATAATGCAGTTGAGGGCATCTGAGTACAAATGTGCGAGGGATTCTTTTTTCAGTGACAGAAAAATAGAAAGAGAAACAAAGAGAGGCGGGGGAGAAGAGGAGACTTGACTTGTATCCCTGAATATGGAACAGATGAAAAATTAAAATGGAGAATAAGAAATTGCCTCCACCAGGCCTGGTGAATAATTGAAAACTCTGATCTAGCTGGTCCTGTCGATCAATATGATCATGTTATCAAGGCTCAGACAGTTTTACGTGATATGACACCACTGAGAGACGGTCAGTTTAATTTATCATGACACATAGCAGTGATACAGGTAATATAAAATATTTTATTAATTATTAATTATTAAAATATTTTGAATCTATTTTTATTAAAAATATTCAATTTAGCTAAAAAAGTATACTTTTTAATAATTATATAATTTATTATATTTATATAGTACATTTCTTCATTTTTTTAATATGCATTGATTTAATATTTTACAGTACCTTTTAATTCAGTATTGTTCTATAGTGACTCATACAGTGTTGTGTCCTGGCAGTACATTTCCCATTAAGTATAAAGACATTTTCTTTAACCATATAACACAAGGTAATAAACACCTGTGTGACATATGCAAAATTCCTACATATTAACATGGTACATTGGTCTGTACTTTTACAGACTCTGTATACAAAAGGTGCAAACATTCATAGATCCTCAGGAAGGTAAAGAGGATGTAAACATTTGTAAACAGGATGACTATGTAAATTAAATAGTTTTTTTGTCTTGTTGGAAATATGTAAAATATTTTATGTAGGTTCAGCAAAGGTAGTACTAAATAAAATATTAGATCTGTTATATTTATATAAATTCTGCAACAGGTTTATATAGGTTTATAAACTTTGGAGACAAACATGGTATGCAAAACACATAGTCATTCACATGTGTTTTACATTATATTACAATAGATATTCAAATGTTAAAAATTAGTGAGCAAGCTGCACAACTAGGTTAGTTATAGGGCACTTTTCTATGCAAGAAGGCCTAGGTAAGGATCACACTCATACTCATAAGTAGTAAAAATGTCTAATAACCCCGTTTCCGCAGTCCGGTTTGAGAATTCTGAGTTTTGTGATAGCGCTGCAGGTGAGAGTGTTGTGTTCTGGTCACATGAACAAAAACTGCATTTATTGCAAAATACTATTGGTGGGGGTCACTTTGATATCCCATCAATCACAGCCCGGCCCCACACTGTAATAGCTCCCTAAGCAGTCATTGCATTGTTATAAATACTTGGCCAGACCAACCAGGCAATGCAATTACTGTGTTTAAGAGAGCCTATGGACAAGTAACAAATGCCCTTAGAACATAATTGCATTGCTAGGGGTTGCTTTCTGGTCAGGTCTGAAATTATGCTTCTTTGGATCGATTTCATTCAAACAGGCATAATTTGAATTAAAGTTGTGATACTAGGAGACGGTTGCAGATTAAACAGTTGAAAGATTCATTCATTTACTCTGGTCTGACTGCTGTTGTAGCTGACAGCAATGAGTTTTTAACAGCAGGTCATAAACAAACCCCTTCAGCATCTATTGTTACTACTGTTAACCTTTAGACTATCATGTGCAATACCTTAACCATACTGATGCAACACTGAAAAAAATTAAACCAGCATGTAATTGATTAAAAATGCATGTTTTATTGGTTTGTCTAAAAACAAATAATACGCTCCACAGAAAAAGTTTAAAAGAAACTATTTTATTTAAATAATGTTTCCCCTTCACACCAAAGTGTTGATGTGCATATGACATACTGGCTAGCTTTAGTGACAGGAGAAATGATGGGGACAAAATGTCCCTGCAAAGATGGCGATATACCAAATCTTTGTTCTTATGGGGAAAGTTTTTGGTCCCAATGAGGAAAGTTTTGTGTGAGGGTTTGGGTATAGAAAATATAGTTTGTACAGTATAAAAACCATTACATCAATGGAATCTCCCCATAAAACATGCAAACACAGTGTGTGTGTGTGTGTGTGTGTGTGTGTGTGTGTGTGTGTGTGTGTGTGTGTGTGTGTGTGTGTGTGAGAGAGAGAGAGAGAGAGAGAGAGAGAGATGAGATGAGACGAGATGAGAGAGTGTGTGTTTTGTATTGTACTAAAATTTGAATGTAATTTGATTAAATTTGGATGTAACAAATTACAGTTGGTGCAAAGTACAATTTGTTTTCCAGTGTAAGGTGTAATAAACTATATAGCTCATTCATTGTATATTTCCTCAGCAATAAGTCTAAAATCTATTAATTCTATTAAACCTGTTATTTTTCATGACATATCTGTAAAAGAATAGTAGAAGACAGAAGTTTATGAAGTATTTAATAAAACCTGGCAAAACAAAAGTAAAATTCTACAACCATATACTTTCTGTAAACCCCACACAACTAGCATGCACGGAAACTCAAAAAGATAAAGAAACAGCAAATTTTCCATAGATGATTCAATAGCATGTAAAAGAATGGAGGACCAATGTGACCCCAAAACAGTAAATGCAGCCAAAATGTCTACAGTCTTTCCAACATACATCTCTGTATCAAATCTTTGTATGCACATTCATGACCTTAACTGAGAAAATGGCACACAACTTGAAGAAATAAAGTGTTAAACCAGTGTTTCAAGCTGTTCAACAATCAAGTATGCACCAAACTGACACAAGAGGAACAATTTTGCATTATCTGCGCTTTCAGAAACCCTCCACCTCCCCTAGCTCCACCTGTCTAGATCAGCTACAGGTAATTTCATGTATGCTATTTGTTCAGCAGCAGCCTGTATGTGGATTCACTGGCAGTAGCAAGTCTCTGTACTTGCTCTGCAGCAGCACCAGCAATAACAGGAGCAGCAGCGTAGCAGATCTGTTCCACCAAGACCAAATACATTAACACTGTCATACTCTGTACCATGCAAAACATTTCTGAAATCTGTAATGATAGAATTTCAGATACGTTTAATATCTTTGAAAACATTAATTTCAAAATGATGTCACAATCCTTTCAAGAAAAGGTTGTATTTTCCTTCATAAATGTATTTCAGAGAGACACATTGGATGAGCAGCAGGGTTCTGGCCTCCCTCTTGAGGATTGGCAGCATTAGTGGAGAAGGGTTCTGACCCCTGGCTGAAAGAACGAGGGCACCACCTAACAGACGCACTTCAGGTGTTGGGAAACACGGGGAGCTGAAGCGGCAGATGGGGAGGACATGACCTGAGACTGCTGGGACAGCTGGAAGCCTCACACCCCCTCTAGCCCACACACCTGTTATTTATTATGTTCAATGCATCACACTTGCCCTAAGGCCCACCTTAACACAGGCCCGAGCATCACTGAAGCACACCGTGAGCAAGCAGGGCATAGAATATTGCTGGAATAAAAGAGAGATTGAAAACTGGTAATAAACTGCTATTGTGTGGGCTCTTGACATGGCTCATACTGCCTAAAATTATGCGATCATATACAATACAGTGAATATGAATATGCCGTTTAACATACAGTATGTATTTACGTATATAGATACTGTAACATTAGGCCTTTTAATGCAAAAATATCAAACTAAATGTGAAAATAATTTGTTAATTCTTTATTTGGAATGTCATGTGAAGAATATTTTAAAAAATGGGTGCCATTTATTATATTTGATAGGACAGCAAAAGAAATGAGAAAATGAGATTAGTTAGCATTGTTGTTACTGATTGTGTGCATATACGATGTCTGGATGTGGCTGTCTCTAATCGTTGGGAGTGAGGAGGGAAAGATGATTAGGAACATAAACAGCACTAGCGAATGCCAGAGCAAACAAGCTTTCAGAGTTCAGAAAGTGGCTGAGGGAGCGTCAAATGAACCTCAGATTTCCTAATGCTCTTCTACACCATTCTCATAGTGATCATCTGTCTCCATTCTCAGAACAGGTTGTCAGGAAACTGAAATGGAGACTGTTGCGTTCCAAGTGTAACAGCTTTTAATGTGATGAATGTGAAAATACTCAAAAATGGGCTGGTAATGAAGTGACTGTGCAATGTTAACACTACTCCAGAGATAAAGAGGCCATGCAACATCATGACAGGCGGACTTTTGGGTGGAATCTGTTTAGTTTTGTTTCTTCTAAGATTTAAGGAATAGTTCACCCAAAAGTGAAAATTATCCAATGATTTACCCTCAAGCCATCCTAGGTGTCTAAGAATTTCTTTCAGTCATATACTTCAGTCATAGGTTTCTTTCAGATGAATACAAGCAGAGTTATATTAGAAAATGTCCTGGCGCTTTATATTGGCAGTGAACGGAGATAGAGATTTTGAAGCCCAAACAAGTGCATCCATCCATCATATAAAGTACTCCACACGGATCCGAGGGCTTAATAAAGGCCTTCTGAAGCGAAGCGATGCATTTGTGTGAGAAAAATATCCATGTTTAAAACCTAATAAACCGTAATCTCTAGCTTCTGCTAAATGTTATGGTAGCTAACTGATGGCGATCCAGCTTATGACTTCGACCAGAACATTTTTTAATATAACCTTGATTGTATTTGTCTGAAATAAGAAAGTCATATACACCTAGGATGTCTTGAGGGTGAGTGAATCATGGGGTAATTTTCATTTTTGGGTGAACTATCCCTTTAAGGCCTGTTCACACCAAGATCAAAAACTATGAAGATAATGACAATGTTAAGTTCATTAGTATATAACAGACAATTATGTTAGGTTTATTCTAAGAAATCATTCTGAAAGTGTTTACAATGATACTGATTATCAAATTACATTTTACGATTTAAGATACACTACTTTTCAAGAGTTAGTTTGATCAAAAATACAGTAATATTGTGAAATATTATTACAATTCAGAAGAACTGTTTTTCTGTTTTAAACTGTAAAACAGAAAAGCAGAATTTTCAGGGTCAAATGATCCTTCAGAAATCCTTCCAATATGCTGATTTGGTGCACAAGAAAATGTTGCTGTTATTATGAATGTTTAAAAACAGTTGAGCTGCTCAATTTTTTTTTTTCTTTTTTTCTTCTGGAAACGGTCATATTTTTTTTTAATTATATAACTAATAGGACGTTCAAAAGAATATATTTTTTGATTCTATTTTTTTTTGTTACATAATGAATGTCTTTACTGTTACTTTTGAACAATTTAATGTGTTCTTGCAGAATAAAATTGTTATTGTAATTTCTATAAAAAAAAAAAAAACTAGTGTATTTTGTATGCTTTGTAAGGGTTTGCTTAAAGTGGTCAGATCGTTTCTATGGCCATTTCATCTGATCTCGTCTCCCTCCTCCTCTGCTGGCTGGGTCGTGTACCTTTCATCTACTCATAATCTCTAATTTGGCCTTCATCAGTCACTCTGAACAATAGGTAATAGAGACTTCCATTGTGTACTGCAGCAGTGGTTACTATAGGCAGCAGCCTGCTAGAAGTGGCCAAGAAAGAAGCATCATTTTTCAGAGGTTCTACAGCTGTACCACCACATAGAGAGCTGTTATGAGAGCAGTCAGGCACAAAACATGACAGAAAAAAAACACTTATTTAAAAGACTGAATCAAATTAATAAAGCACTCATGACAAAAAAACAAAACAAAACAAAAAATGTCATAGATTCAGATTGTCAAGCTCCTTTTGTAACATAAGTGATGGTCCTGTCTGGTTGAGCAAGATGGCTGTTCAGGTTTAAACCAGATCCAACTGGTACTCTGAATAACCTTCTTGACCAGTTTGGACAAGCTACTAGGTGTGTCTGAATAAAGCTGCGGCTGGATTTAACTGATCGGAGGAGATTGCTGCAGTATGAGTTTTTTCTTTTATTTTTTATGCATGTCATACAGTATATGGGGCTCCATAGGCATAATATAACATATAACATTGAGAGAGAGAGAAAAAATTGGGAGAATTATAGCAGAACTGAAGGTTAGATAGATCGTTTTTACGTGTTAAACACGCATGAACTCCACCACAAAGTAGTTATTACGAGTAGCAAACCCAAAATGTTCGTTAAGCCCCCGAGTTCACGAGTTAGGGGCATGTCAGTGGAAAAATGTGTCAGATGCAATGGACTCAGCCAAAGACTATAGATATGCAGTGTCTGTATTGACAGAAAATTTATTGAAATTAATAAAATATTTTTTTCTGTAATATACAATAAAACAATTTGTGACATAAACAAAACATTATATTATTGTACAATTAACATAAAATATATGATTCAGTTTACATCACCCCTATAAATGGAATAAAAACAGAAAAAAGCACAATAAAACACAATAATGGACATTCTTTATTCATCATTTTCTAGATGTAGAGTTTTAAAAAATTATTGAATTTTATATAGAAAATTTAAATCGCAATCTTCTTACGACCAAACTGACACTACGCAGGCGGCAAACGCTCTTCTGTATCAGCCGCGCCACAAAGATACGTTTTTTACATGTATTTACGCTTTGGTTTGAATGACAACAGTCCATCGACACAGCGCAGCTGACACAGAAGAGCGTACGCCATCTGCGTACTGCTCAGAATTGCCAAAATGGCACTACACTGATTTGGAGAGACACAGAGGAGAGGAATTGTTGAATAAAGTCGTTATTTTTGTTTTCTTCATGTACAAAAAGTATTCTCGTCGCTTCATAACGTTACGGTTGAATCACTGGTGGCAGATGGAGTATTCTGACGATGTCTTTCATACTTTCCTGGACCTTGACACTGTTACTTACTTGGCAGTCTATGGGACAGTCTCAAGCCTACCTGTTTTCATCCAAAATATCTTAAATTGTGTTCCAAAAATGAAAGCTTTTACGGGTTTGGAACAACATGGGGGTAAGTGATTAATGACAAAATTTTCATTTTGTGGTGGAGTAACCCTTCAAGTGAACTTAAAGAGACACTTTCATGACTATGTTTTAGAATACACATAAGTAAAGCTTTTAAAAGTGTATTTTTTAATAATGTCAAATTAAAGTTTTACTTAAAAGTACATTTCAAATTATGTTTTAATATTGTTTTGTCATGCTTTAAAACAAACAATGCTTATTTTGAGATCCTTGAAGGACCACAGCTTCCCTTCGTTTGTATGGATGGCAAGCAGAAATGATGTACCACTCAACAGAACAGAGGTGGACCTTTCGTTGACGGATAAATTAAAAGGGGGCCCAAACATGAAGGTTTGTCCCAGGACATGTAATTTTAGTCATTAACAGTCGTTAGCTGTGAGTGATGATGATGTCATGAGGACGCTTCATTCAGTACTCGGAGTCATTCATTTGGGGATTCATCATAACTGTGTAACTCATTTGCTTTTGAGTCGACCATCGCTCTCTCCCTCCTGCCTGAACATCCATCTCAGCCACCTGTTACCAATCAGAAAGCTAGAGGGAGGGAGGGAAGGATTCTGGGACTGCAGTGATGCCCCAACAATCCACATAAAAATGGAGGGGGTTTGTGGAGCTCCACCTCGACTGCATGTGGTGTTCTCATAAATCATCTTCTGTCCATCATTCAGAATGTCTGCCAAATCCCTGTGGCTGTGAGCATCGAGCCAGCTCTCTCACATTATCTCCAATGCTAGTCAGTCACAGTGAACCAACATCTACAAACAACATAATACAGACTAACTGCCTGACAGTCCTTGAAACAAAAGTTTGCGCATAAATGCTAAATTCTGTGAAGAACAAAAGAATAAATAAAAAAATAAAAGCACTGACCTGATTTGACTTATGTGATACATACCAAATTTTGAACAGTCTGAAATTGAACTCATTACTTAGTAAAAATGGTGTTATCCCAGAACTCTTACTGTATATCTGATTTCTGTTACGCAAACTGGCATGCTGCATTGAGCTATGACACTAAAGAATATATTTGGCATCATTGTTGTCAACATCGGGTGTGAATTTCTGAATGTGAACCTGGTGACGTGAATAAGATTTCAGAGTTTCAGTTTTAAATTTCTGTTTGTTCCTGACAGTTATTGCATTTGTGCCCTTTCAAGTATTTTTTTGTGTGGTGCTTTTTTGTTTTTTAATGTTTCATTGAGAAGAAAAAAAGGTTATGGAGCATTTCTTGGAACAACATGTGTGTGGGTAAATAATGACCAAAGATGGTGAATACACTAGCACAAAATGTAAAAGCTGCCAGAGTTGGAACAAATTCAGTCTGGTAAAGGGCTTGGAGGGACAGTTTGGAATGAAGGTGGGTAAAAGTATGTCAGAACCTTCATTTTTGGTCATATATATGTTAAAACCTTTCATGAGATGAGAATGAGAAGGGTGTTTATAGGAAAGCTCACATCTCATCTGAACTTTGTCTCTCCAGAAGATCATTTATTACTCAAAACTTTATAATTCATTACTCAACTCAATGGATTTATTGAGAGCTATTTCTCCTAAAACTGAAAAATTTCTGATAGAAAATGGGTGAACTACTGACATACAGAATGTACATTAAGAATACGATGTAAATAGCTTATCAGATTATTTGGTTGTGGAAAAGTTTATACTGGTAGGTTCATATTCGAACGCGAGCACAATTTGAGATCTTGTTGAAATAGCAGAACCTAAACATTAGATCAGGGGTCACCAACCCTGCTCCAGGAGATCTGAAGATTTCAGCTCCAACCCCAATCAAACCCACCTGAACCTGCTAATCAAGGTGTTCGAGGTTACTTAATAATTACAGGTAGGTGTGTGACTGATGTCTGCAGGATGGTAGCTCTCCAGGAGCAGGGTTAGGGTTAGACATTCCTGCTTTAGAGAGATTGAATAGAGAGCAAATGGCAAGTTTTCCAAAACTGTTCTCCAAAGTGTGTTTTTTGTCATTGTTGGCATGGAGAAACAAAAGTTAAACTGAATGGGTTACACTGCAACCAAAATACAGAAGTATACTTATTTGATTAAGCTTTATCATATAAACTGCAGTGTAGGGATTTAATAAAGGTTAGTTTATAAAGTTTCATTAGTATGTTAATAGAATTTTCTATATAAGATTCCATTCATTTAACTCTTGAAAAGACATGCAGGGAACTAGAAAATATGAAATTCAGTAGGTTTATATGAGATCTAAGGGGAGATTTATGGGTAGAAAATATCATTTGCTGAGTATTAAACAACAGAAGTCAATGGGAAGTCCCCACCATGATGGAAAAACTAACATGTGTGTACTAGAAATAAGTTCAGACAAAAACCAAAATATACCCTGCTGTTAAACATGGCTTCATCATGTCTCATCGTGCATGTAATGAAACGAATGGCCCATCATTTATCTGTTGTAAGTTCTTTCATTTGTCAAGCTGGAGCTTCAAAGCTCTTTGGACTTAGTGGGAGGGAGGGTTTTGGTTATCCCAGATAACTCTGCCCGTGTGGTGCATGGGGGGCCTCCATCAAATGTCATACTGAACAAAAGAGAACAAAACAGATTAGTTATTAGCAGTTGTGGGAAGAAAGTCACATCAGATAGCACTGCTCTGCTTTGAATGTTCAATAATCAGATTAATTTGACAATCCCACACCTTGCTTTCCCGTCATCCAGCTGGTCTCCATTCAAATCTATTATGTTACCTCTCCCTTAAAAGACTGCCTCTCAGGTATAGTGTTTCAGTGTGAAATGAGCTTGCTCCCATCCGCCCGTGTCTTTAGAGAAATGAGGCTGTATAATGGAGCTGGTTGTGTGCAGAGAATATTGTTCGGCAGATAATGGCCTCCGTGTTAGACTACACAAGTGTGTGCGTTCCATTGTAAAAATCAGAGAGCTGAGTGGGTCAGGGCCGTAGAGTAGCACCTCATCAGTCATAATGACCCGGGCGAGGGCGGGGGGTGTTGTGGGATAGACACAGAGCCCTGGATTTAGTTTCATTAGATGTTCCCTGAAAAGCCTGTGGAATCTGCTCTCAGAGTTCAGAGTTTGTTTGCAGAGCTCTAATGATAGATGTTTACAGTTTCCATGCTTACTGTCTCTCCAACCCTGCATTGTTTAATTTCTCCACAAGGTCAAGCAGAGGTATTGTATGTTGAGCATGCTTCAACAAATTGCTTATTATTCTTCTTGTTTTCAAACGTTAAGAGTTGACAAAGCTCAACCAGAATTAGAAACAAGAGGAAAACTGTATTGCTCATTTAACATTCTAATATTTAAATTTAGATTTTTCTCCTAAAAATAGAAACAAATGAGACAATGGGTGTAGAAAAAATGAATCAATCATAGTGAATGTCTATTTACACTAAGGGTGTGTTCCACTTCACTTTTAGACATGTATTCACAAACTTTCCTAAGCACTTTCCCTCTAGGAATCCCCATTGCCATTTTGCTTCACTTCTTGAAGTGGAGGAGGGTAGCTTATATGAACACACCCTCAATTTTGACAGAGTCAGTGAGTTTACTTCATATGGACACTTCTAGTCACTAATAATGCATAAACGATATAATGCAAAATGATTGTAATGTTACCCCCACACCAAACAACTCTATTGAATATTAATTTTTTTTATATAGAATGCTGCACCAAACAAAACTGTAAGGGAAAAAATATAAATAATATATCAGCTCCATAGTAGATTCCATGTGATCAAGGGCTCTGTGTTTTCCAATTCAGCCGATTTGCAAGAGTTTTGCCAGTAGTTGGCACTTGTGCAGTGTAAACAATGATGTACATCAGAGTCAATGAGACAGAGGGAAGTTAGCGAGTGAAGGGCATAGAAAACATGAGGTGTAATGCAGCCCAAATCTAGTTGGCAAAGGCTATTTCTCCACCCACCATTGTCTAGTTGAGCTGGTGTGTTTCCCAAAAAAACTGCTTTAAGGGATAGTTCACTCAAAAATTTAAATTCTGTCATTAATTACTCACCCTCAAGTCATTGCAAAGCTGTAAGACCTTTGTTCATCTTTGGAACACAAATTAAGATATTTTTGATCTTACCCTGCATAGACAACAATGCAAATGTTCCCAGACACAGAAACGTAGTATAAGGACATCATTAAAATACTCCATCCGACAACAGTGGTTCAACCGTACGCTACGAGAATATTTTTTGTGTGCAAAGAAAACAATAATAACTTCATTCAACAATTCTTCTTTTCCACGACACCATCCTCCGCTGTTATCGAGAGTACTATTACGGATGCGTGTGCATTCTTCTGGACATAAACAAGGCGCAGAACATGCATGTACTTCGTCAGCACCACACAAATACGTTGTGATACTCTCGATAATGGCGAAGAATGGTGACACAGAAGAGAAGAAATCATTAAAGTCATTACTTTTTGTTTTCTCTGTCTGAGATGTGTTTACAATGTGGTAACAATAGGCTAACAATGCGTCTGGGAAATGCAGCCTAAGAGTGCTGATTGTTTATACACTAAAATATGTAACACAGGTTGAGAGCTATAGTTGCAGCCTTGTATGTTTGTGATGCTGTTTGTAAATGTTCATTTGAACTGTGGTTTCAGGAAATACTGATATGTTGAACTATGTTAGTAACAATGGAACTTGCATCCATAGATGTCTAACAATGCTTTTGGGAAACACAATCAGTAATTGGGATGTGGCATAACAGGTTTAGCTTTTAGCACTTTTGATGCTACTGACAGTGCAGCTCATGTTTCTATTATTTCATATTGTTTTATAGTGCACTACAATACACTGAGGTGCAAATAGTAGTAAGTGTCTATAGCATCTAATGTTATTCTAGCATAGCTCATACAGTTTGGCTTCTACGGAGCCCCGCACATGGCATGCAGGAAAAAATAGTAGGTTAAATTCGTGTGCACAATTTAATATTTCGTTCCCTCGATTTATAAATTGTTCGCACGATTTACTAATTTGTTTTATATATTTTGTAAATTTTGCACACGATTTATAAATCAAGAGAACAAATTATTAAATTGTGCACATGAATTAGCAAATCGAGGGAACGAAATAGTAATTGTGTGCACGTTTTAGTATATTAAGGGAAAAAGTGTGCGAAAATCGTGCACACGATTTATTCATTTTTTTCTTGCATGTCATGTGCGGGGCTTCGTAGGCTTCAAAATAATTTGATAATTTTTGAATTCCTTCTGAAATGTTTGACTTGACTGCAAATGTTTAATGTTGGCAAATCTGAAATTATGAGGGTCTCGGGAGAAAAATCTGAGAAACAATAATCCGTTTGCTCTCCACTCAATCGCACTGCTATCAAGGAGATAAAAACTGTAATATAAATAAGATCTCATTTATTTTTTATAGTCTAAGTTTAGGCCTCAGAAGTATAAATACACATTCACACAAGGAAAAGAGTTTCTCTTACACCAGTAACATTATCTGTCCTTAAGATGACTTTTCGAAGATTACATCTTTCTCATTATGCTAATACATTATTCCCACTATCAACTTGAGCAATATCAGATGTAAACATCCTCTATGTGCTTTATTAAACCCTTGGGATGAAGAGCTCCCTCTGTTGAAAATCCAGGGTTGTGAACTTAATTAGATGGAACTAGCTGATAGAACTTTCCAAACAGATTTATGACAACAGTGAAACTGCTCTTATTTATACTGGCGATGACAGACTTGACCTATGTGTTGCAGAACAGAACTAAAAAAGTCAAGAAAGTAAAAAATAAAAAGGAACACCATGACTGTGAATAATTACTTTATTCACATGTTTACTAGATTGAAGCCTGTATATTCACTTTTCCAAGTCAGATTGTTGCAGTGCATCCATAATTAGCTATGTAATACCTTGGGTACCTAATTATTTCTTTCTGCAAAGCTTGTTATAAAATCACTCACTGTTGAGGACAACCACTGTGAAAACTAGAAAATGTGCTGGATTTAGAAAAAAAGTATCAGCGCTGCGGTTAGCCTGGAAGACCATGCGTGTGTCTGTACGTGTCTGTGCATGCGTGCCTGTGTATCAGGTGTGTGTCTGCATCACGCTGTGGCCTTGCGTTGAACAGCTCTGAGGTGATGAATAACACATTATGGTGATTGGTTTTGTCTGCTACCTGCAATCGCTCTGCCTGTGGAATACGAACAGCCTGCTTTATTACAGCCTTTCTCTCTGACTAACACAGTACAAATGATGGGCAGAATAAATTGGCCAGAGAAAATGGAAGAGGAGCACTTTGGAGAGGGGCTCGTTATTTAAAAGACTGAATAACTGATTCCACCAATAAGAATGCAGATTTTTTACATGTGGAAGAAGAATTTGGCAAATGACTATTGTATAGTACGTACTCTTTTAGTGAAGAAAGTACATACTTCAGAACGTAAGAGCTTTTAGACATAAACGTCTTTAACAGACTGCTTAGTTAAATTCATTCTGTCACTGTTTAAACTGTCCTGTCAATCATCTTGTCACAGTTAACATTCTCCACATTTCATTTCATATAGGTAAGAAATGAAGTTGACCTGCTAGTCGTGTGTCTTTTATGCTGAGAAGAATTCTCCTCGTGTGTTTGCATATTGATGCATTTTTAAGTTAATGACTAAATGTATATGAAAGATTACAATATTGTTCAGATTAGAAAAATGTGGATAACACTGAATAAATATTTTTAGGATTTTTTTTTCATAAGGTTAGATATTGATTATTCATTACTTAAACCCCTTCATCTAAAACTCTTTTACTTAACCATCCACGCTTTTAACACTTTTTTTTATTTAAGAGGTTGTGGGAAGCAGCCATTAGAGTGTGCATGGATCTGAACTTAAAATTTCCATCTAGGTACATCTGGGATTCTCTTTTCAACATACTATGATTTGGAACACACTAATTCTAATTTAAATACTATTTAGGATGGGTAGTATGTAAATTGGGATGCAGAACATGTCTAAAAAGAGACTGGAATTCTGAAAGAAGCTTAAAAGTATAGTTCACCCAAAAATGGAAATCCTGTCATCATTTACTCACCCTTCACTTGTTCCATACCTGTATGAGTGTCTTTTTTTTCTATTGAACACAAAGGATGATATTTTGAGGAATATTGGTAACCAAACAGCCATTGACTTCCACAGTGTTTTTTTTTTTTTTTGTAGATTATGTAAGTCAACTTCAAATAAAATCTATTTTGATTTCTATGCTCATTCAAATGTAAATTTGTATTCCTATACAATTAATTAAAAATGTAAATTCTCCATTATGATTGCTTCCTCAATTCGAAAGGCAAACAATGCTAGAATCAAACAATTATATCATTATGTACCTATCAGCATCCAAGAAACTTTGTTTTAGACCCTCATTACAGCATGAGAATGCATGAACTCATAACACAACATTTATGAGGACGTTGGCATTGCTTTTGGTTCTGTGGCATCGTGCCTTGGCTGGCAGAGCGCTGTATATTCAGGATCTGAGACCCAGCAATGAGGGACTGTTGCCAGTTGGTGCTCATCAAATTATTGTTGAGCTGTCCCCGCCAGTAAATTGCTGTTACACCTGTTCAGTAGAACTGGAGGAGCTCTAGCAGAGGAAGCCCATATGTCATGCCAACACCAATCCCTACTGCGCCTCCCATCCATACCCTGTCTTACATTCACAACAGCCAATAATCAGCCATATTCCAATATGCTTCAAAATAAATAAAAACGTAAAAAATTAGACCTAATGACAAAAGTAAATAGTGCTTATAAAATACATACAAGCAGATTTATGAATGCACATTATATTAAACTTGACTTACTTAAGCCAAATTTCTGCAGATTGTTCTCAAAACAAACTTTATTAAAAATAAAAACTACCTAGACAATAAAAAATGAGAAACATTACTTTAAACATAAAAGAAAATGTTACAGCGAGAATTACCAATTATCTATGTTTCTAAATTAATTTTATTTTATTATTGATTTGAAGATTATAATTGCTTTGAAGATTATTAGTATGAGATTTGAGAATGCTAGCAGGAAATAAAGATCTTCATTGAAGAGTGAAATTAGAAAAAAAGTATGTTACCACTCTGCTACACTAAAATCTTTACGTATTAATAAATATTGGATTGTGTTGGTTAAAGCTTGGTTAAACATTGATCTATATTCAGAAATCCTGACAAGGATCGAAAAGTGTCAGATGCCTTCAGTGATACAACATGAACACAACTGCGTAAATGCATTGATGCATTCAGACAGATTTGTAATTATATAGTGACTGAATTTTTTTTTTTTTCTGACAATCACTCACAGCTGAAACAGATGTGTTATTTCTGAACTGTTAAGCTTGAGGCAGCTGGCAACAAATTGTCTGCTCTCAAGATAATGCTCTGCCTACATGTTTTCTGATTAGACAATTGTTATACTACATATATATGGGAAAATACATTTATGCAAATAACATGGAACAAAAAAACTCCCTTGAGATGGAAATCTAGAACATAGGCTGGATATCACTGCATTCATAAGATTCGAACTAATTTTCCATATTTAAAAAAAATAAAATAAATAATAAAAACATACATTTTCCAGTTTGGAAACACAAATACTAATAGTATTACTATTGCTGAAATGTTAAGGGTCTGTGAGCACCCAACATGCACTGCAGCATGAATGAATTATATGGTAACTGATTAAACTTTTGCTGACTTTATCTAAACTTGTGGTTTTTCCTCATTATTGTTAAGTATTTGTTGTGCTGTGATGTTAAAAGGTTTTTACATTTATGATTGTTACATTTACATTTGTGATTTTACTAACTGAAAATCTGCTGAACAAGAAATCTGTGGCTGCCTTTTAGGCATTTTACATTTACTGAACAAACAAATTCAAACTGACAAAGTAGTGTATATGGGGAACTTAAAAATCTAAATGCATCCTTTTGCCTTGTTTTTTCAACACTTTTAAACAAGTGCGTAAGGAGAAAAATAAAAGAATCTGATATCCTGATATGGATTTCAAGGAAATGAGCTTGACAAAGCTGACATTTGTAAACATGCATTAACCCAGTTTATCAGTAGAACAGGTGGGTCTAAATGTGTGCTCAAGTAATCTTACCTGATAACAGCATTCCATTGCTCAACGACGTTTGCTCACATGTAATTCCTCAGTAGGTTCCTTTACCACAATAAAACTCTGAAACCTATTTAGGTGATGTCAAAATGAAGCAAAAATGTATAGATGAGGTAAATGTATTCTCTGTTCATGACAGTATTTTAGATTTAATTAGAAGTACAGCTTCCTCTTGGAGGAACAGATTATCAAGCTCATTTTCATCTATTGAGAGTGATCAACATTTCTCTCGCAGAATATTTAGGTTTGTTAGTCAGGTTGTTTAGAGTGAATCATTCACAGTGTTTACAGTATTGATGGCGAGCAGAACGTGCATCTGGGAGATCCATCACACTATGGAATATGAATGTTTACACAATGACAGTAGATTTATTTCCAAGTATAATGTGGGTCCTGACAGTTCGATTTAGTTTGGTTTCCTATTGCATAAACATCTGGAACCCAAGTATTACCAAGACTCTTTCATCTCCTTCTCTACCAAGGGACTAAATTCAGTTCATTTTCATTATTTCCCCGTCAAACATTTTCAGCATCTTGTGTAATTCTTGGTAGTTCACGACTTTCACATTTCACATCTTTCCTCCACTTTTTAGATCTTTCTAATTTCCCAACTCCCACCCCACTACACATTTTTCATCCAAATACTTGACTTGGATACTTGCATACAACACAGTATCTGTGTTTTCTGATAATTTGCTTTGGCAAGCAAGCTGTTGCCAAGAACATGTATAAATAAGCATAAATAATGGCCAGCGAAGTGAAAGACACGGTTCCAGAGAGTCCAAGGTCAATGACTTCTTCAAGAAAAACAGAGAAACAGAGTACATGCGTATGCATATGACTTTGCAAAACTAATTGTTACAATGTACGATTGGATTGCACATAATTTAAAAAACATGATTACTCCCACATTTCCTCTCAGTTTTTCTCACAGTTTTTATCTCTCCACCAAGACCCTTTTATTGGATGTTTTTATTTTATAGTACATGCAAAAATTGATAGATAGATAGATAGACAGACAGACAGACAGACAGATAGATCCTATGAATATAGTATATGATATGCTTTCTATATGCAACACAATCCAATATTCTATCACAGAAGGGAATCCTCTGTGCAAAATGTAGAATAAATAAGATGTGGAATTGGATTTTCTTATCAAATGCTCAAGATATTGATTGTGTGCTTGTCAGGCAGAAAGAGTCATGATTCAGATTGGTTTTAAAACGAGTGCGAGATAAACATTTGGGCATTTCATATTCCCTCACTGTTGTAAGTCCTGCAAGTTCATGCGGTCACTACGATTGAAAGAACCTCTTTAAGTGATCATATTCATTCCAAAAACAACAGCCCACCTCCTCTGTCAGGAAGAAAGCTTTTAACCACAGAGAATGTGGAAATGTGGCCAATTTCGGAATTAAAAGCTGTGTGTTAAAGTGCTGTTTCATTGTGCTCACTTTATATGCGTAACAATTGGTTAAATAAACTTCTTACATTAAAGCCTTTTACATCATTATTCAATTATGTTCAAAAACTACAGTAATCCATCACTTCCATGGTATATACTTTAAATAAAGTGCAGCATTTCCTCTTGTTCTACTTTGTTATTATGTTGTCTTTCAATAACACTAACATCTGTGAAATTAACCACTTTCATTTCTTGTGTTTTTTTTTTTTGACAAACTCTAAGAGGCTTTGGCCATGTGATGCACAAGACACCCAGAATTTGTTCTGAATTTGTGGCAGGCAATTTTTGGGCATTCCATCTTGGTATGGCTCCCCTGCTGTGCTGTGGGACAAGTCAGCCTCCACATGCTAAGCCCCCCAGTGGGGTGAAAGATGGACGACCGACTTTAGATCATTAGTCTCTGCTCTCTACATTTCTGATTTTTTAATCTTCTACTCAAATGAACTTTTTTCTGCATTGAAATGCTTTTAAGTTAGGACAAGTTTAAGGATTTACTGTTTGGAAAGTTCTGTTCTTCTGAGATAATTTTCATAAGTCACCCCGAGAAGTATAAAGGGTTCATGTCAAAACCACTGCCATGTTGTAGCATGCTTTCGAGTGCCACTCCAAAGGGAATTCACTACCTGCAGCACCCTGAGTATCATGAGAGAAATCTTTGGTGTGTTAGCTCGAGAGAGAATATTGGTTACAAAGACCTTACATATTATTGAAAAATAGTATTATTTAAAGAATTTGTTTATTTTTGGTCTATAAACACAAACCAAATAAATACAAATATAGGCTACACATACAGAAAATCCAACTTTACATTTTTTATGCATTTCGGCCATTCATTTACACAACAACAGCATTTGAAAAGTTTTTTATGCAAGTTTTTGAAAACGATACTGTTAGGCCATGTCCACACGGGTATTTTTATAAATTGAGTTTTTCCTTCTTCCGTTTTAAAAAAAAAATCTCCATCCACATGAAAAAGCAAACGCATGCTATGAAGCACTGTCAAGAGCATGCCAAGCCAACAGGTGGCAATATAATCTCAACCGTTAAAGCCATGTTGGCCAATCAGAAGCCTGAAAAAGTTTCCAGTAGGCGTAGATAACAGTCCTGGCTCTGACATCACAAGCCAAAAACGCCAGTTTCGCTGTCTACACCAGGGTTATTAAAATCTTACCCTCGAGGGCCAGTGCACTGTAGAGTTTAGCTCCAACCCTGATCAAACTCACCTACCTGTGATTTTCTAATGATCCTGAAGACACTGATTAGCATGCTCAGGTATGTTTGATCAGGGTTGGAGCTAAACTCTGCAGTGCACTGGCCCTCGAGGGTAAGATTTGAATAACCCTGGTCTACACGATAACAGTGCAACCAGAGTTTTTAAAAATCTTCACCCTGGCAGGCGTTTTCAAAAATGTTCTGTTTCAGTGACCTGGCGCTGTATTTGCGTGTGGACGAATGGCCAAGCTGCGTAGAAAAAGCTGCGGTTTTAAAAATAACTGCGTTCGTGTGGACAGGGCATTAGTGTCTTTGTGTAAACTACAAAAATGAGTGAAAGCAGAGACGTTATGCACATGCGTGTTACGTATGGGAATGCGTATGTGCACAGATGCGAAGTTTTTCTTTATTAAGTGACATTGCCAACTACTGGCCTGGCATGCATATTACAACGTTGTTAGTCATTTTTGTCGATCCTTTTAAATGATGATTTTGACAAATTTTTTGTATTTTATCAATGTTTTTGTATGTAATAAAAGATTTTCTTTTATGCAATTTAGTATTTTGTTGTTGTGTAGATTTTTGTAAGGTTAATATATGTGGAGTGTTAATTGCCCCCTAAACTTAAAATCTTTGTGCCAATAACTGCAACCAAATCCTTCTGATAACTGGAGATCAGTTTTTTACAGCACTGCGGTGGAATTTCAGCCCACTCGTATTTGCAGAACTGCTTTAGTTCAGGCACATTGGAGCACATTTCAAGCCTGAACAGTATAATCTTGTTATGCTTGAGCTTCACCTTACAGACTGAAGACCAGATATTTTTCTTCAGGATTTTCTGGTAAAAAGCAGAATTCATGTTTCCCTCAGTTACTGCAAGTTGCCCAGTCCTGACTGATTGGTTTATATATGTATGTATGTATGTATGTACAGTATGTATGCAGAATTCTGTGTTTGGTTTATGTTAGATGTAACAGGACACCAGTCTTCAAAACATCCCACGTGAGACTCATCAGTTCACAAAACATTCTCCCAAAAAGTTTGAGGATCATCAAGGTGTGTTTTGGCAATTCAGATTAACCTTAATGTTCTTCTGGGTTAGCCGTGGCTTTTGCCTTGCTGCTTTACATTTTTTGTCCAGAGTATTTCAGATAATAACAGATACTTTTTCTGATGCAAGAAATGCCTGCAGTTCCTTCTATGTTGTCCTTGGGTCTTTTGTAACTTTCTGGATGAATCGTCACTGTGCTCTTGGAGAAATATTGAAAGGACGGCCAGTTTTGTATTTCCATTTGAAGGTAATTCCTCTCACTGCAGTTCTTTACAGTCCAAAATCCTTTGAAATAGCTTTCTAGAGCTTCCCAGACTGATGTTTTTCATCATTTCTGGAATTTTGTTCTGACATAGTGTTTTACTGTGCTAGACCTTTTAACCAACTTTGTTTGTTTGTTTGACAAAGTTGTATTAAGTGTTGATTTAAAGGGGTCATATGATGTGATTTAAATGTAAATTTTTCCTTTCTCTTTGGAGTGTTACAAGCTAAAGTCTCAAATCCAAAGAGATATTATTTATGAAAAGTTAAGACACCCTCCTAAAATGTCGCGTTTAAACATGCCCCCACATGTCTACATCACTGTGTGGAAAGATTTGCATAACACCACCCAAATGTTCACGCAAAGAAAGAAGGCGTAAATTTTATTCTTACTGTAGTATTGTTGTATATTCTTCCAAAAGAGGATGATATCTGCTTCGTCATGCCTAGAGCTGATCCGAGCTGGTCGCTGAGGAAATACATTACATCAACTTTGCACTGTGGATCGCTGGATCGGCTTTCACCATGGACAAAGCAGAGTCCAGCCCGGGGGTCTGCCGGCTGCTCCTTCGCCGAACCCATCGGCCGTGCCATTCTCAATTCCGCTGGCCGTTCCTTACTCAAGCCCGCAGTGTGTGATGCTGTGTGACGCATTTTATGGAGGACTGTTTCCTGGACCTGCAGAGTAGCCTACAATGTGTCTGTGCTTAAAGCTGTTTCTATAAAGTGGGGCAGTTCCAACTTTGCAAGGACAGTCTGGCGCTTCTGACTAACAGCCTGTAAGTGCATTTTTTATACTTAAATAATTTGCCACTGATGATTCAAACGCGAGTTTTAAGCAGTGTAGAGTAGCGCTTGTTGTTTGTCCTTCTCCGATCACAAATGCAGACATGGTTTTATGTTTATGCGGTGCGATACGAAATGCAACGTGTAAAAAGACAGTATAAGTCATTATAATCAGTAATTATGTCCCCACTGGATGCAACAAATGCTTCGTTTGTAATGGGTTTTATTGGTTTTGTCTCGTCGTGCAGGGAGATGGCATCACAGTATGTTAAGGGGCGTAACATTTCTGTCACACACGATGTATTCAGCCAATCACAATGCACTGGAAAGCTGGCCAATCATCTTACACCTCACTTTTCAGAACGATGAGCTTTGTAAAAATCAATGTGTTTCAGAAAGGTGGGGCATAGAGGAGAAACAATAATGTACAGTATGTGGAAAATAATGTGTTTGAACCTTAAACCGCATAAACACTTTGCATTACACCAAATACACAACATAATTTTCTTTTTAGCAAAGTCATATGACCCCTTTAATTGAATAGGGCTGGCAGTAATCAGGCCCTAGTTGGTAATCAGGCATTTGGTCCAGCTGAGCCCCATTAGGAATGCTCAAGAGGGTGTTTACACAACAACATTTTCAGCTAGAAATGGATACTTTTTATGATCTTTGGTCAATGGCTTTTGGGGGGCCTAAAAACACAAACTGTGACATCATTTGCATGCATATTATGTTTTCAGTCAATTTTTGTTGGTCAGTTTTTAGCCCGCAGGTATGTAGTGTTTCTTTACAAAGTGACATTGCCCACTACTTGCCTGGTATTCGTAATATAGCGTTTTAGTCATTTTTTGCAGATCTGTGTGGACATTTTCACAGCGTTGCTGGCTGTACATGAAGTTTTTCAAAATCACAAAAGAAAATGTTTGTAGTTCAATCACTGATGTGTTAATGTGTTCTTAATTATTGTTTTTGTACAATGATTTATGATTTGTGTAATAGATTTAGGAGTTAATATATACAGGGGCAAATACATTTTCAGATAGACACAGTTGGAGTTAGACCAGTGGTTCCCAACCCTTGTGTTGGAGGCACCCCCAACATTGCATATTTTGCATGTCTCCTTTCTCTCACACACCAGTTTCTGGTCTTGGAGCAGGTATGTCAAACTCAATTCCTGGAGGGCCGGAGCACTACAAAGTTTTGTTCCAAACCTGCTCCAACACACATACAATGTAGTTTTCAAATAGGCCCAAAGGACTTCATAAGTTGGATCAGGTGTGTTTAATTAGGGTTGAATCTAAACTCTGTAGGGCTCCGGGCCTCCAGAAATAAAGTTTGACACCCCTGTCTTTTGGAGTCTCTACTAATGAACTGATGACTTGAATCAGGTGTGTTTGAATAAGGAGACATGCAAAACATGCAGTGTTGAGGTGCCTCCAGGACCAGTGTTGGGAGCCACTGAGTTAAGCCGGGCTCACACTTAAGGATTTTTGGCTGGATATTGCTGTAGTGGACAAATTTCCACAGTTTGCGACAAAACCCCCGGATCGTGACCAAATCAGTGCTCGTTGCGGTCACCGAAGCTCGTTAAGTATGAGCAGATCAGCAACTTAATCCGAACCTTTCTCGAGCTATCACAGACGCTATGATATTTTCAAATCTGTTTGATATTATCGCCACGTGATCTCATAATGTTAGGGACACAATGACAAGTGGAACTAATCCAGCCAATCACAGTGCCGATGGTATAAACACTCTTATCATGCATCTCTACGAACCGAAAACAAAAGCCCAATCTTCATCAAATCAACTAACTAGAAATAAATTTAAAAAATCCATATATTTTGTGTATAGAATACCACGTTTCATTGTACTGTTTAATTACCTCCAACTCTTTTTGCAGTAGGCTACTGACAGTCCACGTCTTCCAAGCCATTGTTTCTGCCATATTCTCTTATGTCGTGGTTTCTTCTTTCTTTTGGATAAAATAACTGCACAGACCAATTGAAAGGCAAGTTGATCATCCATGCTTGAAGAAATGGCCTATAATTTCTTGTGAGAATTTATGTGAGAAAATGTATTTTCGCTGATGGTCGGGAACACCTCTTCACTGAATGTTTTGTAGAGTGTGCACCTCGTTAGCGTTGTGTTGTGTAGTATACATGCTGCTATCACAAGACAACAACATATGAGAATAAATCTTGTTGCATAGTGCGAGCAACACAGAGAGTCTTTCAAACCTGTAGTGTGAACTCGGCTTGAGACAACTTTTTTTTTTTTTTGCTTTAGAAATAATATTCTAATTTAAAAACTTAACTTTGTTCACCATGGTACAATAAAAGTATCATAAAGTAACAGTAATACCATGATATTTTGATATAGTGACCAGCATTTACACACATTAGAAATGTCTGAATGTCAATGCATTAGCAAAGAAAGTTACAACTGCAAACAAATACAGCATTTTTGAAGCAAGTTTTAAGTTGTTTTTTTGTACTCAAGAAGATTTTAGGGAATGTTTAGAGTGAGTTAACATAGGTGTAAAGGGGAAGTTCATCACACAACCATAAAACATTTCATTTTGAACAGTATATATATTGTTAATATTTTAAAATGGAATAAACTTTCATTTGAAATTTTTTTTGTGATGTTTTGTAAAATGTGTTTATCATACTTAAAGGGGACGTGTGACTTTACTAAAAAGAACATTATTTTGTGTATTTGGTGTAATGCAATGTGTTGATTCAGTTTAAAGTTAAAAAACACATTATTTTCCATATACTGTACTGTACATTGTTGTTGCTCCTCTATGCCCCACCTTTCTGAAACGTGTCGATTTTTACAAAGCTCATCGTTCTGAAAAGTGAGGTGTGCTCTCCAGCTATCCAGTGCATTGTGATTGGCCAGATACCTCAAGTGTGTGATGGAAATGTTGCACCCCTTACCATACTGTGATGCTGTGTGTCCCAGCTCGACAAGACAAAAACAATAAAACCCATTACAAACGAGGCATTTGTTGCATCTAGTGGGGACATAATTACTGATTATAATGACTTATACTGTCTTTTTACGCGTTGCATATCATGCCGTGTAAACATAAAACCATACCTGTATTTAACAGAAACAAGTGCTACCCTACACTGCTCAAAACTTGCGTTTGAATCATCAGTGTCAAATTATTTTAATATGAAAACGTACTTACAGGCTGTGAGTCAGAAGCCATACTGTCCTTGCAAACATTTCGGCAGTGTTATGCAAATTTTCCCACACATGTGGGGGCGTGTTTAAATGAGACGTTTTAGGAGGGCGTGGACAAGTCTTAACTTTTATAAAGAATATCTCTTTGGGTTTGAGACTTTAGTCTTTGCAACTTTAGGGATCTTATCTATGCACGAACAGCTTGTAACTTGAAATTTAAATTGCATCATATGACCCTTTAATGATCTGGCTATAGCTTACTGGAGAGTGTGATTATAAGTAACTAATGGCATAAACATTAGTCATTTTCTCACACAGAAGACTTGGAACATAATGTCAAATAGACCACTTTTATAATACTATTATGGTGCTTTTGCATGTTTTTTAAAGCTTGAAAAATGTATCCTGTAAGTGATACAACATTGGAAAGACATGATGGTGACAGGACACTTTTTTTGGAAAGAAGAAGAGTGACAAAAACACTTAGAAAGAAGTGAGTAGATGTTATATCAACAACACAAAATGCATAGAAGGTGAAAATATATATTAACCTGCATCAGTCAGGATGAGTCTGTGGGCTGTAATACGGACAATTCAGCAAACACTGGTGTCCATATGACATGCGATGTCCCCGTCCACAACCAAATAATCTGCCTTAAATTAATAGGGTTCAGTGCTTACAGTGATTAGATTAATTCCGCTAGCATTTTCTAAACCTGTATTAATCCCTGTAATCCTCAGCAGTTTCACTGCCAAGTGCTTTAATCCTTCAGCCACCAAGTGAGAAAAATACGAAAGTAGCTGTGCAGATTTACAATTCGGTTCTGTCCATCACTCCAACATTCATCTTTCACGTCCGTCCAGACAGGTACAAATAGAGGCCCTTGAAATCCTTGCAAGGCTCTTGCAGAAAGCAAGGATCTCTGTTTTCTGGCTGAAGGACACATTGAGGAGATCCCAAAGGTTCAAGCTAATCAAGTTGTGTGTCCGACTGCGAGTGGTAAGAGATCCCATATCAGTATTAGCATAAAACAACAGCCAGCACCTCATGTGTACAACCTGTACATTGCTGCAATTTCACCACAGCAAATAATGTGTAATACACTAGAGGTTAATGCTGAATAAAAATTGCTCATGCAGATTAAAAAGGATGTAATGTTACTGAGATGAGCAGTGCATGGTTAATGTGAGAACTGACTCTGATATCCTGTTCACACCCAAAGGATGAAAATATATACACAACATTTTCATTTTGGAATTTACTCACCTTCCTTTACAAAACAGAAAACTGACTCTACACCAACAAAAAAGGACCATGCAATAATATGTTTTACAGACATGCACCATTTCAGGTACCTTGAAGTAACATACAGTAATGGCACAAGATCATGGTGATCATTCTGTTCTATGGTATGACCATTTGATACCATTACTGGACCACATTTCATTGAGTAAATCTGCCAGTAGATGGAGCTCTTCCAAGTGAATGTTTCCAGAGCATATCTGAAAATGTTGCATTTTTCAGTGGCAGTTGAATGAACAGATTTTTGTCACATTACTTCTGTCAAGTCATTCATTTTTATGTCAAAACTACAACAAAAAAGTCTTTTGAAATATATTCTAAAAATAATTTAAAGAGAATATTTAAAATACATGAATGCTGGCTGCTAGCAATGGAACCAGTTATATTTTGATATAGTATTTGGAAGCCTGTGATAAATTATGCCACTTGGCAGACATCATTATAGACCAAGTGTGTGAGCAGAGACGGTTGGCACAATGTAACATCCCCATGGGAATGTTTGGCACAAAGGCCCAACATAACTTTAGTCTTTAATTAACAAACTATGAAATATGAATTTGTGACATTGAATGTGTTTGTTTTTACCCAAGAACTCGAGCATTTGCAACTAGCTGGATGCCTTAATGTTTGTTGTTAATATATTTATTTAGCCAGTTGTTTCTAACGTTTGTTCCTCCTTAATGTTGTTTATTTATTTAGTCAGTTATTTTAAGTGAAGTTTCAAGTTAAGCTTGACAAGTATAAGCTATGCAATATTAACAAAAGGTTTAAAAACAGGTTGCCAGATCAAGGATCAGGTAGATCCTTATGTGTGGTATTTCAAAGATATGGGTTTGAATGTAAACTAAAGCGTTCAAAAAAAGCCAATAAAATGACTTCAAATAGTGTTCAAGATGGAAAGAAAGGTTTAAAACCATTCCAGGCTTTTGCTGTGGCCACGTGAGATGAATCCTGATCTCTCTGGGATCCAGTTCCGGTTTTCTCAGGGTCCGATCTGGATTCCTGCTGTTCTCTCTCTCTCTGGGATCAGTGAAAAATATCTCCAACCGTCCAGACTGGCTTTCTCTCTCTCTCTCTCTCTCTCTCTCTCTCTTCACCTTTACACATTATGTCTGCACTGACGCCTCTCATTTCGCTCCTGTCCAGCTCGGCGTTGGTTTAATCTCGGAAATATGGATTGACTTTGATTTTACTCGGTCGCCTGTTGAAGTTTTAAAGCGCATTTCTCGGGCTGATCGTGCCTCTGCTCAGAGAGCTTCATGTTTCCCTCGGCAACTTTCGGAAGTAACTCGTTCCGGATGTGTTCACACTGTTGAACTGATCCGTGCGCGCGATCAGACGGATTTTAAATACGGATCGAGTTCGAGGCTTTTCACACTTCTTTTATTTGTGTTTAAAGTGATGGCGGAGCGGGGAGCCCGGCTGCTCCTCTCTCTTTTCTGCCTCACGATCACAGTTTCACATGCTGTAAAAGGTAAGATTCATGTGCATTAAAACTTTCTGTAGTGCGACCCGCCGTCTGTTCGTGTAAATGTGTGAAAATTATGTAAAACTATGTGTGACTAACATTTAATAACTTATACAGCTATTACAAAATCAAGGATTTTGTGCAGTTCATCGAACACGCTCTGTTCAGACATACTCATAAATCAAAACAAAGGTGTACTATCGCTTTTTAATCTCTATGTTTGCCCTGAAAAGGCTCATTAACTGCAAAGGTGTGATCTGCATTAACACCTTCACATTTTCACCTGAACAGAAAACCCCATTCCTTTCTTAAATAATGAGTCGCCAAAACCGGCCTCATGGAAAATAAGTAAATTAAGTCTCGTTAATTATAGGCTAATAACCTCATGTCTGTGGAAATCAGTGCTTTTCACGCACTGCTGGAGTGTCATATAGCGATTAGACACCGTCTCTGTAAGAAGTCGTAGATCTTTTGCATCATACCTTGCCACAACAACAACAAAAAAGGTTAATCCATGATATATATATATATATATATATATATTGTACAGAGGGGATAAGTCGAATAAGATATTTGCTGGAAGAAAATGAGAAATATGTTTTGGGAAGAACATATACACTATTTATTTTGGTGGCTGTGCAATTCTGGGTTGAAGAGTGAAAGTGAATTACTTTGCTCTGCTTAAAAAACCGAAAAGAATATACCTGGGACAAAAACCATTGCTTACATACAATATTTACACTGAAAAGAAAGCACTGAAGGGATACCTGAAAAAGGTGCATTTATACAGATTGGTTCATGCTGCACATAGGCAACATATGTATTGTATTTGCACTGATCATAATTTCTAAAACATTCCTTTTATAAATAGGAAGTTGTGAATAACTGTTATTAATAATTAAATATAAACTCTGACATGACAATAACAAAGTTAAAGATTGCATTCCATTTACAAAGAGCCAATGCAGCAACAGAGGTGCCTCTGATACAGGGACTGAGCTGGGTCAGAGCTGCCATATTTTATTTTTTAGTACTGTTTTATGTGCCATTGCATTACATTCTGGCACAGAATATGGATCCAGTATAGCGCAGCCTTAACTCAGCTGTGTAAATATGCCTTTAGAGCAAGGTGATTGTGATTTTGCTTCAGAGCAATTGAATCTATCAATATTTTGTTAGTTAGAGCATTCATAATGTTTGTTCAAATTGAATATGAAAAGGCTCATCTTTAATTTGTGTGATGCATCATTTAACTCTTTCATTAGTATTGGCAACATGCTTTCGCTAGTTTGGATCCGTGAGCTTGTTTATTAGGATAACGTACGTGAGAGCAGGCCGTAGTGGAGTTTGCGGCTGGGCTGTCTTGCGTGCGGAGGCTGATGAAAGCTGCTCTGCTGCATGAAAAGCAATGTGCTGTGGTAAAAAATCACAGGCTTTGCTGGAGATCAATACAAAAGAGAGGAATGGGGGGCTGGGTGGAATGGGCAGACTCTGTCTGGAAAGTAATAAAACCAGGAGATTAAGGGGGGAACAGGGAGTTCCTTTGGGAGTTTTGATTGATTCCAGAGAATTGGACCTACATGCAGAGAGTGAGTTTCAAGTTACTAATTGTGGGGTCCCCTTCCGAAAATATGTGTTTATTTGAAACACGTTTTTTTGAGGTCCTGAAGCACACATATGTGAATCAAAAGCAGTTTTGAAAGTTCAGGTGACCTATCGCTGATAACAGCATTCCAACTCTTCATTGTGCTGGAAAGGAAATGGGCATGTCTTCATCTGAGAGTTTTTTTGTGTTTTTTTTTTTTTAAGTTGTCATTGCATCCTTTTAACATCCCATCTTATCTGCATAATCCTGCTGGGAGTGAATTGTGTGCTGATGGCTTCCCTGTGGACAATGTAAACATCATGTTAAACTGTATAAACAACCCCACAACCTTGTCTGCAACCACTCAGTGCTGTAAGCGATCTGCTTCCTTCGCAGAGGCCTTCATTGCACACACCTAAGCAGGACCTCAACAAAAGGACAGTGTTATTCTTACAATGTGTATTTTTTTTTTTTTTAAATTTATTCCTGGTTATTATTTAAATAATATTTATATATATATATATATATATATATATATTTTTTTTTTAAGAAAAAAGGTACCATGGCAACACAATGTTGTTTGCTATTTAAACTTAATTATTCCATACAATGGCATCCTTCTAATGGCATCACTGGACTATGGTACCAGCAAAGAGCATTTTAGTAAAAGCTGTGTTGTATTTAGCTTATTTTCAGAATGTAGAGAGATATCTTTTTATCATAGATAAATGGATGCCTTTTCTAGTAATATCCCGTCAGTGCAATAGCCTTTTTGGCCATATAGCTGTGCGTTGTTGTGCATTATTATCATTATCCAAAGTCCTCATTACTGTTGCAGCTGCATGTTTTCAGATGTCAGGGAACAAAGAAGATCAATATCACAGTAACAAATTAAGTATTGTCAGCAATTGAATCTTGCTGGAAATAGGGCATCACAATAAGCTCCAGCTGAGAGATCTAGCCTTCAGTATTTTTTATTAATTTAGATGGACAGTGGGCCCTTGGCTAATTGCCTAATGTGCAAATGAAGGGTTGATAGTAGCATGTAAATGGATTATGACTGATGGAGTTATTTGTTTATTGCACTAGCGGCAAAAGTGCTGGTTAATAATTTGACCTGATATTTGTCAACATATAATTTGGGGTTCTTTGTGAGGAAATCAAACCCTTTCATTGTCCTTGTACTAAGCGATATGGCATTGTGTTGGTGTGTTTGGGAGGGTGTGTACTTGTGTGTATTTTTTCATACTATGTTACGCCAAATTGATTTGGATTTAAAATAAATGGAATTGAATGGATGACCTACTACATTCACCAAAATGAGGATACAACCAGAGCACACTTCCCAGACTGTATCCCAGAATGCAATGCATTAAACTTTTCCCGCTATCACACATGATACATGGATAGTCAATATCATCTCTGTTTCTTGATTTGCCAGTAGATCAGACAACAAAAATGACTCAGATTTGGAGTGTAAATTGTCTTATTTTGTTTCAATGACAGAATGTAAGTCGTGGTTTCAAACATGCCACATAGATCATATGGCAACAATTCAGCATACTGCAGTTTGAAATGTTCAATGTTGCATGCTGTTTCAATTATTATTTAAAAAAAATAGCACAGTATGTAGTGCACAGTGTGTAGTAAGTGGTACATTGGCTCAAGTATTCCATTCCAAGCTTGCCTTTACTAGATTGGCTGTGCCAGGAAGCCTTAACATCAATACTTACACCAGCATTTCTTTTTTGGTGGTCTCTAAATTGAGGTATGAATGGTTAGAGCTACTTGTGAAAATCTGAGTCCAATTATTGAAATGGTGAGCTTCGGCTGTATAAGATTATTGGAAAGATTTCTGACGATCCAAACCAAACCTGCTCAATTCTGCACTATTACCATCAGTAGTGTATCATTATGTTTCTGAGTGCACTATTTTAGTGTAGCATTTGAGAAAATGACCAGTCTACGCAAATACACATGAGTTAGTGTACGACTTTTTGTTGTTGTTGAAGGAATTCCGATGAAATGGTCAAGCCTACGGAACGTTTGGTGGTCAACACCCTCATTTGGGATCTGAGTGGTGGCAGTTCCCAGTGGATCTCTGTTTGCGGGTGAATTCTTGCTGCCGTGTCTCTTGCCAGCCTCAGCAGCTGGAGAAGATTATGATGCATGTGTGATATGAATGCTTGTACTTGGTGAAGTGAAGCAAAATTCAACTAGAGGTTCTGATTAGAGTTCTTAGAATGTAACTCGTCCTGCATCAGTTGTTTTGCAGATGCAAATCATAATCCAGTCTTGGGATATATATTGGCTTATATATTACTCTGCATCAGCCAGAATTTTACATCACTTAACTTGGTAAGTACACCACTTAACTTAACTTGAATGAGGACCCAAGTTGTATGTAGGGCCAAGAATCTTAGTTTGTTATGCAACAAAGATGTACTAAAAACTGAAAAGGTATGGCTTTGGGTTTTTGAAAAGTTGTGCATACAGACGACAATGTTGTGAAAACGTTCTGTGAACACACAGATTCACGAAAATTACTAAAAATGTTGTATTAAGCATGCCAGGCCAGCAATTGGCGATGTCGCCTTGTAAAGAAACACTACGTGGCTGCCAACGACACGTAATACACATGCAAATAACGTCATTTTCACAAATTTGCGTTTTTGTAGTTGACAAGACAATATTTTTTTTTAACTTGCCCTTTGAAACCCGCTTTTTAAAAGCAAACACAACTTGGTTTTCTTTAGTAAATTAAAATTGATTCTGTATTGTGCATGATTTTTCCGCAACTTCCCGGGTTCTGTTCTGCATATTTCACAGTCAGCACCGAACCGATGATCCCAAATGCTGAACTAGAGCAAATAAGAGCTCTCAATTGAGAACCTTTTTTCCATGTGCAAAACTGCCATGTGGTCTTTTCTCTGCTCAGTCCAAATAAAACCCATTTATTGCTGACCCAGTTAGTTTGGAATGTGTAGATTTTGTTCTTCTTTCCGACAGCTTGGTTGCTCGCATGCACTACCATATTAATTAGTACTTTTCTCTCTCCATCTTCCTGTGCTGATAGTTGAGCTGTCATAAAATGGGGTCTGCTTTCTTTATAGCCTGTTGTGTAGCATTTCACCTAATCACAAAAATCTGAAAGGACCAGTCATTACAGTCTCCCCCACACACCTGCTGAATATGCTGACAAGTGAACTTGTTCTGTATTTCCTCAGATTCGGTTCCCTGTTCTCAGCAGTAAATGTTATATGTGAGTAACGACAGCATGAACTGATATCTGTGCCAAGCGTCCCGGCAGACTAAAGCTGTGAAATCATTGAAGGTGATTGAAGCACCCTGTTGTAGTTGCACATTGCTTGAACGCTGATGACGGGCACTGCGGGGGCCCTTCCCTCACGGCTCTGTAAAAAGGCCTCAGTGTGGCAGAGAGCTGTAGTCTGTAGATGTATCACTGAAGATGGATTGTGAATAAGCTCAGTGCCAGTCTGCCTAAACTCAGCTTGTTGCTCTTGGCAGCTCAAGACGTGCTTAAGATCTTCTCGACACGCCATCCTGAGGTTGGCTTTTGGTTTATCGCAAACGTCCGGAAAGGGCTTGTCATACCTGCCTGCTCAAAGCAAACACTCCTCCTTTTGCTTAACCAAGGAAGCGTGGAAAATGGAACACTGTGACTCGAAATTTAAACAGTGCAGTATTTGCTGATTTTTTTATGCAAATTAGTAACCTGAATTTTCCAGTTGCCACTAATCATTAAAGGTGTAGTTTCACCTGAAAATTGACATTTTAATATATTTTACTGTGACAAAGTTATAAAATCCATACATCTTCTTTGGTTCTGCCAGAGACAAAATTGGAAAATTTGAATAATATATTGATTGATCTTTTTTCATATTACAATGAATGTGAAGTGGAGCTGCAAGCTTTGAAAAAGAACGACATAGGAGTGAATAAATGGTGGAATATTCTCAGGATATTATTTGACAAATAAAGGCAGGACGTGTCAAGAGTTCCCCTTAAAGGAATGGTTTCTTAAGATGCTTTTCTGAATATATCTGTTACAATGCATGTTAGTTATGTATTTCATAATTGAAATGTTTACAGAACCTCTGTTTTTGTTAAGCCTAGTTTACATCATATGCTGTGAATACTGTATCTTGACTGAAATGAGTCTTTAAAAGAGGTCAGGTGAATACAGTTGCTTTTGTGATTGTGAGGATATGCTCTTTATTCTCTTTATAAGTCCTCAAGAAGGCCAGGAAGAGCTGTGCTTTACTTAACTTTTATGGTGTTTCACATCATGCTCAAATGAATGTAGATTTATACATTTTCTAGGTATGTATTGTTATGGTGTTGGACAGTTTGTGCAGTTGTTTCCATTCATAACTTGTAGATGGTCTTGCAGCTGCAGGGCTTGCAAGATGAGATATGAAGAATTTCCTCCTGATGGTTAGGATCAGCGGGAATGATGGAAACCAGCTGCTCTGGGTCCCTGACCTCAAGAATTGACCTCTGACCCTATGATGGATAAATGCAACTAGAGAAAAAACAGCCAGGGTAAGAAGATAAAGTCAGAAAAGCACCTGCAGAGTAGGCCTGACATTCCAGCACTGGACCCTTGGACATGTGTCACATGATCCCACCGACTGAGTTTGTATGGAAGGGGGCATCATTAAAGGGAGGCCAGCTGTTACTGTAGATGCCTAATGAGCTGTTTTATGGAAAAGACTTGATGAAAATGCATATTTGACCTGCTACCTGTGGAATGAGTATGCCTACATGGAACCTGCGCCGACAGAAAATCCACAGAAAGCTTCACAGGTTTCCAGAGAATGCTAATTTCACAAAAGTTCTTTGAATTACAAAAATATTCAGTCTAACTATTTGATTATTTTTTTCCCTTTTATCCAACATTTTATTAGTGATTCAAAAGTAATTTTCTTTTGAAGTTCTAAACACTCTGAGTACACTAGTAACTTTCAGCTACTATTAAGAGTTTGGTATTCTGAGCAGTTTAACACATTTCCCCATTTAAATTCATTCTGCAGAATTCTTTATGCAGATTGCATGTGGGCCTCGAAATAAGTAATTGCTGCTACAGGCCTATGCAAATGTGCCCCTTTTCACTTAGGTACACGAAAATGAAGCAAATTAGCTGGGGGACGACCGGCATTTAATATTTGACTAGATTAAAGAAGGCTTTTTTTTCAGAAGCAGAGGATTATTTTTATCAAAGGTACACAAATAATATTTTTCTTGTTTCTGTTTTCTCTCACCTTATAATAAGGTTTGATATTGGTAATTGGACAATTTTGGAAGAGATGGCCCATTATGTTCATCAAAAAGCAATTACAGGAAGCCACTATCCCGGGATCTTTTTACGTATGGTAATTAAACAAAATACTACTTTTATCTTCCATTTCTCACCTCTAGACACTTACACAATGGCCCCACTTCAACTGAATTAGCCTAAGCAGAATCATGTACACAATAACTTGATGATTGGATAATTAGCAGTTGCAATCAGATGATATCACAGTCATTACCCTTTACATCTTTTCTGGGGCAAAATAGACAATTTTTTTTCTATAGCTAGTATGGTTTCACTGAGGAATTCCCAAAAGAAGATAAACCTTCACTGGGCAGTGGACCGGGCCGACCCACCCATACCAGCCCACTCAGAGCCTTACTGCTGCTGCCTGCATTCCCAGCATGGCTGGGCCAGTAATTTACAGTCAGGGTGGTGTCGCACATTGCTTGCCGAAAAGAGGGGGGTCAGGGGTTCAATTGCTCCCCCTGGGTAAGGCCTTAGATACATAGAGACTGCACAGCTGCCCCACGCTGACTACAGTGGTAATTAATTTCTAATGAGGGTTGGACCACTCGCTTATGCCAGCTTGCATTGAGCCCACAGGCTCCAGACATATTCTTCTATGCCCCATTTATTTAAAGAGTGTGTAATATTCTCCAGTAGGTCAAAAGTTCCATTCCGCTTTATGATGTCGACTCTCCTCGTGTAATTTCTCCTAGTAGCTTTTCAACACTTTTATTTTGATTAGATCGCAATATGGCGATATGAAAAAGATTTGTCTTTTCAGTCCTATGTAAGATTAAATGAAGTTTTTTTGCACTCTTGGTTCTAGTTCAATAAACTCATCCCCATTCAATTCATTTTTTATATTACTCTCTTTCTTTCTCGTTCATTGCTCTTAGAGGAAGCACGCCTTCAGTGCATTCAATCGCTTTTAATTAAAGTAGGTGACTTGTGGCATTGTGGTTTTGGGTCAGTGCTGAAGCGGCTTGTATTGATAATTTCCTGAAAGGAAACTGTACTGTGAAATACAGGAAGCCATTAGGAAGTGTGGGCCTCTCATCTATCTGCAGCCAGCAAACAGTGTCCAGCGCCTTGTGTAAGCACTATAGATGAGCTTTAGTGCTCATGAAGATAATTTTGTTGTGAAATTAACAAAACCAAGAGAAAAACACCATTCTGATTTCAATCAGCCTGTGTTACAAATAATTGAATTATCTGAGGCAAAATAGAGTTGATGTTTTGGTTATTTGTTTTTTTCATTAGTAAAATATGAATGTTTATCTGAATAAACAATATTAATATGTAGTTGCTAAGGTGCTCTAAATTGTTGTTCTTGCATTATTGTGCAGTTATTGTCCTGCATGGTTGCTGGTAGTAATGCGACAACCAAAAATATTTGGCTAAAGCAGCAAAAGAGAAAGGTTTTTGTTCGAAATAGTTTTGGAGGGCCTAAAACATTGATTGAAATTTGCTGAACTGTAGAACTGTGCTACAATTGGTTCGGTGGTACATAATTTGGTTTTCAACCAAATGAATGCTTCGGTTTAATAAAAAAATAATTTTGGTGCATCACTAGATGCTATGGTGTTAATAATTGGTTTCCTACTGGTCCAAGTCACAAGTTCTCTTTGAAGATGTTTGCATAAATTGTAAGTTAAATTGTTTAGAAAAGAAACAACACAGCTCTAAGTTTAAGATATTGGTTTAATTTCATGTACGTTCAAAATTGGTATGACCAAAATTTTAAGGTATAAGCAATGGTAACAGTAATGCTTGTAAATTATAAATACTGTTTTTGGAAGCACTTAGAATTTTTAAACTTTTAATCATGGTTTTCAATATTCAGGGGTTACTCTTTGAAATTTGTTGATATCATCTCACGAGCTTTTCACTGCAATCATATCTCTTTTTTTGACCAATGTTCAGTTTAGCCTTTTAGCCTTTAGTCTTTCAATGTTTTAGAGAACCAAGAGTCTGTATAATTTAAGTGTACTGGGAGCGATGATCTTTAGAATGAGATTTACCTAATATAAACCTTCGTTCATTTGTAATGCTTTGTTGTGCACAAATTGATTTTGGGTCCTTGACGAGCTCTGGAACTCATTCGGGTCATTGTTATTGAACCCTTGTAACTGAATTACTCAAGGTAAACCTTTCCTAATATAATTTCAAGCTTTGCCGTCCATTTTCATCCGGCGAGTTCTTTCTGCTAATGAACAAGTAAATGTGACTGTTAAGGTTGTGTGTTTCTGTTGCATGGCAAATACAAAAAAATTAATGTTGTCTACTTGCACTTTAGATTTCTTCACCAGAAATGTTATACGGAGCATTGATCATCCATGAAATCACATATCGCCAAACATCACTCTAGAACCTCAGTGGAAAATTGACTAGTAGTTAAGTGGTTATAGAGCTGTGCTGTATTGGGCCCCTGAGAACCTCTGCGATGCCTCGCTACGTCTATCCCGTTGTGCGCTGCTCCTATTTGAATTTCAATCAGCGCTTGATGTGTTGTTATGTGAAGACATGGGGGATGGAGGTGAGCTGGAATATGTGGCGTGACCAACGGAGACTCATTTGAGGCTCATTTGTGTCCGCTTGCGTCCCAGGGGGCACATGCCGTAAACTGCTAGCCGCTGGGCTTGCAAACACGTTTCCAGCTAGCTCGTGGTGATCTCAGACTGGAGGTTGTACAATCAATATTAACCTCCTCCCTGCCTTCTTCTCCTTCTCTGTTGTGTCACGCCATCATGTGCTGTCACATCTACCTCACCTTAGTTTGATATATTGAATTAAATGTGCTGTGGTAGCAGCATTTCGCCTTTAGCCCATGTCATTCACTCCACGGGTGTTCATGAGCATAATTGTCTCCTGGACTCCATTAACCAGGCATATGTTTTATAGGTATTTACCATAACATGTGATTGAATTATTCCGCTCGTGACACCTTGTGTTTCTTACAAATGCATTGCATACTGGGAAATGCTAATTCTGCAGTTTCTCTACCTTTCCATATGGAGCCGAATCTCTTCGGTCTCTGCGGTGATACCAGCTGAGCAGTTTTTTAAATGAGATTGTAGCCGACAGTGTGAAAAAAGACATTTAAGGAGAACGAAAAGGACAAAGCTTGCTTGATGAACAACAAATAATTCATGTTTTTCAGGTAGTAGCTCCACCGAAAGCCACATTTGATCCATTTCTCCTTGCAGCCGACTTCCATTAATAATGGATGCTAGTTTCTCCCCCATCGGAGTCCTGCAGGGCACAGATTCCCCCTCCCAGCCCCCCACATTGCTACACTGTGGTTCCCATCATTGACTATCCCGGTTAGGTTCAGGGCTGAGCTTATACATCATATCGCATTCTGACTTACTCCTATTGTTGGTTTAGCCAAGTGGATCAGGAGGTGTCTGCTTTGTTGTGTTACAAAGCCAACTGCCAAGAGACGACGTTTTAATAGAAATGCTGATCTCTTTTGTTGAGGTCACATTGGACAATGCTTCAGATACCTTCATGCTGTGCTAAAGGAGCCATGTGTGTTTTTTTTATCCTTCTCTTTTAGCAATGGCACAATGCGGAGGGGTCAGGGGCTGCATGAGTGCTAGAGATTTATGGCTAGTTTAGAGTTGAAGAGGAAAGCTGTGAGACATGCCAAGTGTATGATGTAAGAAACTGGCCAGGCTTATTCCCACTGCCACAGCGAATGAAGAAAGTGATGAATCAATGAGGAAAATTAAAGCATGCCTCATGGTGATCTGATTCAGAACTCTGAATCCTGGGGGAAAAGAACAAGGTCATACCAGTTTAAGAGGGTCATGCTGGTATGTGGAATATTATCGCTGGTTTGTTGGAGGTCTGAGACCATGTCTAACTAGCTTAAAGGAATATTCTGGGTTCAATACCAGTTAGGTTTATACAACAGCATTTGTGGCATAGTGCTGATTACCATAAAAGTACATTTCAATTTGTCCAGTTTTCTTTGAAAATGTGAAAGTTGAGGTTACCGTGAAGTACTTACAATGGAAGTAAAAGCATAAATGCAGAGCTTATTATAAAAAGGTTACACTTTACAATAAGGTCCAATTAACATTAACTAGCAATGAGCGATATATTTGTTACAGTATTTATCAGTCAGTATTTTTTGTTAACATTAGTTAACAATAAATGAAATTGTGACTGCTCATTGAGGTCCATTAAATAATATTAACATTTGATTTTAATAATATACTAGTAAATGTAGGGCTGCACAATTAATCAAATTTCTAATTGCGATTACAATTACAGATGCCACAATTAAGTAATCGTTCAATGCGGCAATTAATCGTTCAAAGTTCATTTATGTTATTCTGAGTGCTTAAGATGTGTTTTTTTTCTTTCTACATGCTATTTTAAGGGTTTTTCCCATTATTTAAATTTTAGTTTTAGTATAACATTATAAAACCATTCATATTTTTTACTTTTTCATAATTTAAAGAAGAAACCAATCCAATGTATTTTTGACATTTGAGGCTTAATACTATAGAAAAGCACTAAAAGTTTTTCAGCTAGAGTGTTTTCAGCTTGTTTATTTTCATGTAAAAATACTGCATGCAGTTGCATCAAACAATGGTATAAACATTCAATGTAAATTGTGGTAATCGTAATTAATAATCGGAATTACAATTTCAAGGGAATAATCGACAATTATGATTTTTGTCATAATCTTGCAGCCTTAAGTAAATGTCAAAATTTAAATGAACTGAGATTAATTAATTGCTTTGAAACTATAGGTGCGTTCACGCCATATCGGAATTCCCGTAATTACGAGATTCCAACTTGTAAAAAGTGTTCACGTCCTCATAGAACTCGTAATTACAACATGTGAACTGGGAGTTTTCTGAGAGCAATGACTTGTACCACGTGACCACTGTAGAACGTCACGTGTTGTCATCTTGGAATTACGATAATTACGATATGGCATGAATGCAGCATATTTTTCATTGTTATTTCATGTTAACAGATATAGTTAACTAATGTTTTGTTTTGCTTTTTAACGTAACATAGTGTTTTACAATAATTTGTCTATTAAAGCTGTGCAAATAACACCAGTCTTGGGTTGTTTTAATATTTTTTACATTCTTTTAGGTTTTATGAGGTTGTGATTTCATGGCAACTAAATTGTAAAATCATGTTAACGCATATTGTAAGTATAGACTATTCAATTGAAATTGTGAGTATTTCACCATTTATAAACTGGCTCCATTCATCATTGAATTGAAACAACATTGAACTAAATTAAGCTGAATAATGACGCTATTATCTTCTATAGATCTGCTTTGCAGTTGAATGTGTTTCATAATTTATGAATTTTATAACAAATAACACTGGTATTTTCCAGTTTATTAATGTAAAGCTGCTTCGAAACACTATGTATTAAAGTGATATCTAGTGTTTTGAAAAACATTATGCCACAAATGCTTCTGAAGATCATCTTCCTAGTTGAAACTAGGACTTTCAGGTGGCAGTTCTGCTGATCAACCGTCTAGACCAGCTTGATTTCAGCTAGATTGTTCAGTAGTGAAGAACCACCTTCTCAATCTAATAACACATCCGCCTCATTTGATCACATACCAGCTTTACCCATAATCCTCAGGAGCTCTGCTGCCACTGAAATGGGAGCCATGAGATGTGTATGAGGATATGCTGAGAGGTTTACTGATCCGGTGAGGAGCTAGTCAGTAATATCACGCTGTACAGCAGTGTCTGGATGGATCTGGCATAGTTGAGTGGGCTTCTGGAGAACATATTTCCACTTTTTCCCATTTCTGGCAGTAGCAGAACCTGAGGCTCAATGTTAGGCCAGTGTTCAGATCTCCATCACACCACTACCATTAACACTGTAATTGTTAGAGAAAGAGCTCTTGTGTCTGGATCACATCTCTTCAGTCCCACGCTTTAAAGATCTTCGCCCAAACAGGTGTTTTTCTGCCTGAGTTACATTCTTTTAGGAGCTTATTAAAATGTAGTTGTTAGTGAATGCTGACAGCGCTTGTTAAGTAATGTGTGTAAACAACACCTGCTTGAACTTTGCGAATTATGAGAATTATGAAGGCGCAGTCTACAGAGCATTGATAATTCTTCACTAATTTAACTTCTAGTTTTTCATTATTGGCTGCAGTAAGGCACTGAGCTTTGTGAATCTCATTTTCTTTCATTTGAAATTCAGTTTAAATCTCTTCATTACTTTTCAGTCGTCACAATGTTCGAATTTATTTCCAGGGTGTTTGTCATCCTGAAGGAGATTTCTGCTGTCCATCAGTCTTTCTGTCATCTCATTGATCCCTCTAAGTCATGAATATGTAGAAGAGGCTGCTGAAAAGGAGATGGGAGGAGTTATTGATGTTTGACATTGAGAATGTGCCAAAATAGCACTGGAATCATTTTCTCTCGACACAGAGATTATGAACACTCTGGAGATTTCACCTCCATTTTGTTCACTTGCTTTATTCATTATTACTTTTGGGAATGTAGAAGGTCTTTCTGTCCTTTTGACATTGTATGGTTTTAGGTTTGTGTTTATGTCTTTGAACTCACACATCACTTCAGTGTTATTTTAGTATTATTTATATTTATTCAAGATTTGATTGGTTTTATTATAGTAAAAGTAGACTAACCTTGTTTTTTTTATTTTTAATTATACTCCCAGTGACATGAAGTCAAAAATAATTGTAAGATTGGCATATTATTATATTAATATACTGCATAGATATTATGATTGCACTTACCGTTAACAGTTAACACTGGTAAACCTCAAAAGCTACTCAAAGAATTCTTACCAATCACATTTAGAAGAGAATGTGTGTGGAGCCCCATTCACAGCAGTGCTATTTGCCCGTTGCCATGAAATATGCTAATTGCTTCTGTACAACTGCTGTAAAAGCAAATATTTCAGCTGCACCACAGACGTGAATATTTTTCATAAGCGGCTGGGTTATATTCTATTATGAGAGATGCGCATGAATAGTGTATGAATAATGATTGTACACTACATATCAGATGTCTAAATCTGTGTCTGCTGGAAAAAAAATTATGAAGTTATGAGATGGTATCATAAAAGACAAGGCAGACATTATTATATTAGTTCTCAGATATGAGCATTTCTTCAGGGGTAAACGTGCGTTTTGAGGCTTTTGTTTTGATGCTCTGTGCGTGAAGCATCACTCCTGGAACAAAAATCTGATTCTGATCACAAATGACTCGAGATAGAAATGGAGAAGTGACATCTTTCAACCACTGCTGTGTTCTGAATACATTTCTGCCTAAATTTAGTTGTACTGAGGCTTATTTTGTCTGGTTACTGTCTAGTGATCAAGAAAACAGCCAAAATGTTCCACTTGTTTAAAGAGGGACCTCAGTTATGTAGCTAACTCTCATTCAAACAGCACATAAATGTTCAAAGGGAATCAAAGGAGCCTTATTTTGAGTTGATTTCTATTTCTTATTGTGTGTTGGTGTTGGTCAGTGGCTTGGCAGCATTTTTACTTTTCCAGCAGACTTTTAGCAAGCATGGATGGTTTTTAAAGGGATTGCAAGGGTAAATTATAATCTTTACCCTCTTTAATTAAACGTACCCTGTGTGGTCTTGGATATTTTTACATGTTGAGTTTGAACGTTCTCAGTCTGTTTCATTTCGTCTGACACCTCCCACACTGAGAGTTTGGAAATGTGGTGATAATGTGGATGTTATGCTTAGCTATGAAAAAAAAAATCATGGAAAGACACCACAAGATTTCAAACTGTGGAGAGCGCACAATCCAAGAATTCATTTCGAATGATGACTGTGTGGAACTTGATACAGGGTGTCCACTAGTCCTTAAATGTGTTAAAATGTACTTTAAAAAAGTAACATCATTTATATAATATACACTATAATTAAGATTTTTAAATAATTTTGAAGGAGTCTCCTATGCTCTCCAAGTCTGCATTTATTTGATCAAAAATACAGTAGTACTGTTCTGTATTTTAAAATATAATTTATTCATGTAATGACAAAACTGCATTTTCAGCAGCCTTGAAGTGTCACATGATCCTTCAGAAATCATTCTAATATGCTGATTTGGTGCTCAAGAAACGTTATTATTTTCAATGTTGAAAACAGTTTGTGCTGCTTAATATTTTTAAGGAAAATATGATTCTTTGAATAGAGAACAGCATTTTGTGAAATAGAAATCGCATTTGTCTCAATGTCTTAACTAGTACTTTTAAAAATTATACTTAATCCAAACTTTTGAGTGTATCACAGTTTGCAAATAATAATAATAAAAAAAAACATATAAGCAGCAAAAACTATTTTCAGCACTGATATTACGTATATATATTTTTTTTCCTGAGCTCAGATTAGAATATTGGTTTTCTCAAGGACCATGTGACACTGAAGACTAGAGTAATGGCGTTTGAAAATTCAGCTTTGCATCACAGGACTAAATTACATATTGAAATATATTAAAATAGAAACAGTTCTTTTAAATTGTAATAATCTTTCACCATATCACTGTTGAGACATGCATATACCAAGACACACAGTAAGTCATACTAGTTTGAAATCACATGAGTGGGTAAATGGTGTCAAAAAAAAAAAAAAAAGAAAATATTGATTTGTCAAAAAACAGTTTTGCAGAAAGTGCAAGAAATGGAGACATGAATGGTGATTTTTGCTGCAGTGTTTTAGGCAGACAGTCATTGCTGCCAGTCTGCTCTATTAGGCTTGATATATCACTGATTAAATAAACTGTGAAAAAAACAAGACGAGATGCTGTTGTGCAATGCTTTCCAAGCCAGTCATGTCCTTAGATTTGTTTTGTTGTTGTAGCTGTTTGTTTGTTTTTTGTGCTGTGCAGGACCAATTATTTATCCATACTATGCATAGCCCAAATGTTCATTTCTCTCAATCAATCCTTGATGAATACATGTTCCTCCGTCTCCCGTGGACATCTATTAGCATCTTCTAATGCTGCATCCCTCAATCAGTGTCTGGTTTTCTCCCATTGGAGCAGGAATCCTCCTCCCCCTCACTTTAACTGCCCCTGCCCATGGGACTTCATAAATATCATTTCATCCAGTGGAGCCGCTGACATGGAGCAAAGGGTCGTCATAAATAATTCATCCTTAGTCCTGGCTCCCTGTTTAGGAATTCACACCACAAGATCTTTACTATGCAGGTTTGGAGCAGTCCGTGATCCCAAGACCCCTCTCTCTTACTCTGAGAGAGAGTGTGTGTGTGTGTGAGTGTGTGTGTGTGTGTGTGTGTTCCTCCTCAGGTCCTTTCCAATATTTTATGTACACCTTTGGTCTTTTTACAGAAAAACCCTTGATCTTTGCCATCTTCTTTCTACTGCCTGGCCATGCTTATTTCTTTTTACTTTGCTTGGTACTTGTCTTTTTTGGGGCAATATTTTGTTTAAGGCTAAAATGTAAAATAGACTTGATTTGAAATCTCTCTGTGCCTCAAAAGCGCTGGTTTCAAAGATTTTCTTTCATTACTTATTCACAATCTCTTAAGTCTTTAAGATTCAAATATTTCCCTAGATGGTTTTATACTGTTAGTCTTGAAAGGCTTTTAGAATATCTTCAACATTAATCTCTTTTATTTGAACAACCTTTTTTTCCACAAACTCTTGGAATTTTTCTATCTGGAAGAAATGTCATATCTGTGTGATTTGTTAATTTAAATATTTTCGTATCGTAGTATCAAGCTATATTAAGTTTGCAGTATGTACATTTAGCCTACAATGCACTCAACTTGACCTTTCATTTTGCGTGTGATGAATGTGGTGACAATGTATTACACTACTGCATTCTGTTTCACATATTATGGAAAAAAAAATACTTGGAGTTATACTTTGTTGCACAAGTATTCCATTTCTATCATATATGCAGACCTTCTCTGTAGTATTGTTTATTATCAATGGTGTTTTCATGTGTTAGGTGTAGGTACCATTTGCCCGTGAAACCGGAAGAAACAACTCAGTGGAATGCTGAGAGGAATTCTGGGTAGGATAATACCGAGCTTAGTGAAGCAGTGGCATGTTCGCATGAATTAAGTCCGCAGAAAGAGACAAAACAAGACAAAACAGCACTTCTGCACAGCAGAAACAGAAGCAAACCTATTTTTAACATAAAAGATAATTCAATCACGATTTGCATGATCCCATAAGAGATTTGTTTGAAGTTATTGTCTCTCTTTGAGAAACACAGAAAGCCTGAAAGCATTTTGATTTGGCTTATAGATGAATGGTTGTTTCTCTCTCTCTCGGCATTGCATAATGCAAGTAAATGCTATTTGAATAGTGTCTTATGATGAATGTTTTCTCAGCAGAGACCATCACTGACATTTCCACACAATGCTGGTACAGAGTTCTATGAGATCTGACAGCAAGGCTTTGCTCCTGAGGCACTGTCGGTTGTCTTTGTACAAATTGGTGTCAGTCTTAGCAGTTTAGTTTGGCCAGTAGACAGAGCCTCTCCGTGAAGAGCATTAGTGCTGCTGACTGCCCTGCGTGGACGGTGCTGCTGTTTTCTTCCTGGCTTCGCTGATTTACAGCAGCTTTGTTTCACAGACATACTGTCTTAATCCACTACCAGAGGAGTGCTCTGGCCAAAAACGATAATTCTGTCATCATTTCCTCACCCTCATGTCACTCTAAATCCATATGACTTTTTATTTTCTGTTGGCCACAAAGGAGATCTTATGCAGAACACTCACACTGAAAGTCAATAGGGACGAATGATATCAAGTTAAATGACATAAAAGCCCCATAATGGTTCATGCTATTCATGCGCTATGTTGTAGTTATAGTTTTTATTAATGATTTGTATTACATTTTATGTTCTGTTTTCATTTTAATTTGAGTAATGTTTCATAATTATTTTATTTCAAGGTTGGTTTGTTATTTTAGTAGATTAGGTTAAACCAAATTAAAAAAATAAAAATGTTACCTTGCTGACTTACTGAAATAAAATATATTTTTAGATATTTTTCAAATGCAAAATATTTATTTATTGTTTAATTTATCTATTTATTTATCTATTTATTGATTGATTGCAGTTTTAGTTAACTATAATAACCCTGGCTATATTTTAAGTGCGAAACAGGCCAAAACATAAATCATTATTCACGTAAAATATTCACCACAGCTTTTAAATTTCATTTGCAGTTCTGCATATTCAAAATTTTTATATCTTGGTTATGAATAAAAAAAAAAACCATTAGCATTTAGAATCACCAATGTCAAACTTTAAAAACAAAGTTTTAACAAGTACTTTCTTTTGCAATTTTAAAATATTTGTATATATTTGTGACTTTTTCTGAGGATCAGTATGTATTATCTTCTTGTAATTCTTTTGAAATGGAATAGAAAGTCAGCAATACCAGACCTTCTTGTACATGAATAATGGCTGTGTTTATTTCAGCTTTATTTGGCCTGAAATTGTGCCTGAGAGAGTCCATAAAGAGGGCTAAATTGATTTTAAATGATATCTATTGGACAGTTAATTAATACGGCTAATTGACTGTGTGAGGGAACCATCATGCTGTTTGGCTCGGTGCTGTACAGATGCTGCCTCAGGAACTGACGGCCCCTCACAGTCATGTTTTTATTGATTGTTTCTCACACCCTTTGCCCCATAACAGTTATCCAAGGCCGCAGTAAACAATTAGCCTTTATCCGCTATACTTAAAGGCTCAACATGCACCTTCCAGCCTGTGATTTACTCAGGGGAGGATGTTGGCGAACGAAGGCACCCCTCAGTCGCCCAATGTCCCCATCCCACCCCTCCGTGCAGTCATAGAGGTGGAGAGACGGGTGTAATCAGTCAGAGCCTCCACTCCCCCCATCAGTGACTATCCCAGCCATGTATGGAAAATGAAGATAAATGCTGCTGTGGATGGGGATCAGGCTGCTCTTTTATGAGTCCCTGGAACTGTGACAGAGATATCTACCCTCCAGTACCTCCTCACAGGCCTGACTAATGTCAAATCTCGTTACTTATCATAATTAATTACACGGCTCTCTGGATATGATTCTGATTGGTCGCTGGTCAGATACAGCATTCTGGATTTAAATATTTTTGAATAATATCCACTTAACTGTATGTTCACCATATTTTAACATAACAGTCGGTGCGACCGTTTTTAATTTTAAAACACAAGGCTTAAGTAGGGCTGAACGATTTAGGGAAATAATCGAATGGGTTTTTTTTGTTGTTTTTTTACTAATATTGCGATTTAATATGCAATTATTTTTTAAAGCTCTTTATGTTCTGTATTATTCAACAAAGACAAGCTAAAAAATCATATAGTATGACCAACGCAATATTAGATAGATTAAATATTAAATAGATTAAACCTTTTCTGTAGGCCAGGCCTATGTTACGATGAAATTAGGTGCATGAATTGATATGATATTTTTATTAAACAACTACAATCACAGTAGTATATTGACGGATTTGTTGAACTTCCAACCTTGAAAGCATGTAATAATTATGACAACATAAAGCACTGACAGATAAGCCTGGTGTAAACATTAATATACAAATCACACAAACTAAAGTAGATTGCAGAAATATAAAAACAAACCTGTTGCTTTATCACACTACTTTAGGTAATATAAAGTCACTGTAATAAACATATGTATACATGTGGAATGCACTTTTTAAATGCTGTCTGTTAACTTTAGACCAGTGGTTCTCAAACTTTTTTGGTCTCGCCAAATAATTTCACTAAACATTATAAAAATTTAATTTTTTTGTTTTGTTTTAAACCTACAGGGAAAAATCACCTGCATCATTGAAACATTGAAAAATAGCATAGAGAGAATAACTGTTATTATTATCTCTCTGTTATTTATTTATTTATTTATTGTGGGTTTTATGCTAAGGCATAGGACACACAGGCTTCCCTCCTCACCAACGACATTAAACACTGTGTCTACACCGGACGCGAGCGGCAAAATACAGTAGAACCTGTGATGCTGTCTACAGTGGATGTGGCGTGGTGCGACGCGACTCAACAAAACCCAACATTAAACTGATGCCTAGCTCTATTTATGACATACTGACACAACGTTAAAATGATTTACAGCAGCCGCTTTGTCGCGTCCAGTGTACAGTAGAGCTGCTGCGGTGCGATGCGACAACTGTAGCGTCCGGTACAGACACAGTGAGTGAAGCCGAGAGCAAGATATGCCTCATCATATTTTCTGCATTTAGCTTTTGAATGACCAGCATTTGTCTGGGTCTGTGCGACATCATCGATGGCTTTTCTCTTCCCTTTCACAAACCAATCCATCTCCCATTCTAAGTTACATCCTTTGGCTGTAACCCACACTTTGAGAACCACTGCTTTAGAAAGACTTTAAGAATATATATATATAGTTGAAGTGAATAATAAAGTGATTGATTCTGTGATTCTACATCATCTTAGATTGAATTTTCTACAGTTAATTCAGAAATTAATGGTGAAAAACAAATAAATTGAATTATGCTAATTTGTGGTTTTAAGACTTGCTCACAATTGTTCGAAATGAAAATTCAGACCAGTTTTCCAAAGTGAATTGTCTGTCCATATGATACAGTGAATGAAGTGATTCTGATTCTTTGCATGTGATTCTAGAACTTAGATTGGGGTCTTTCAGCAATAGTCTCCAGGTCCAATCCAACAAACTATTACTGTGTTCTTTGTGTTTGTTTGGCACGTTCTTTCTGCCTTTCTCTATAGCTGTTTCTTTGCAGTGGTACACAATGCACAGCCTCTTCAGGAAGTGTCTTTGTTGAAGGGATTTTTGCCTGGTTGTCAGTATGAATGTAGAATAACAATGTACCTTGAACCTTTGGAGAACGAAAGTGTGTGTTGTTTCTATCCAGGCTCTTTGTGCACTTTGAGAACATTTTGTGTGAATGTGTGTGGCATGAAGGGGGGGTGTCAGACATGCATGAATGTGCATATGATGTCAGAGTGTTTGGACAGAGCTCGTATGCGTTCACTCAGCCTGCAACTCCTCCCCTGCCACCAGCACACTGTGTCTGGACAATGTCAAATCCACTGTGAATGTTCTTTGTTCCAGTGGCCAGCAGATCTGTGTTTTGGCCCCTCTGGTGATCCTGGTAATGTCTCAATTAATACTTGTCCCGCACGGCCTCCTGGTTACAGTGTCCTACTCTCTTGCTTGCAGTCACACTTCACAGTGGATAATTAGACCTTTTTTATCCTTCTTCTACACAATTTTGTGCAAATAATTCAGAATTGCAGTTCAGAATTTGCAATTCGTAAATTGAATTATGGTAAGTTGCAGTTTTAAGGCCTGTTCAGACACCAACAAAAATGTTTAGCACAAAAAATTAATTCTGATTTCCATATGCAAAAAAAAAAGAAAACAGATAAGCACAGAGAAAATGTCTACTTTTATTTATTCTTTGTGTTACAGTTAACACCGTTGTTTATAAGGCTACATTTACACGACAACGGTGTAGTCAAAAATGGAAAAGTTTTTCCCTTGTGTTTTTAAAAAGTTTCACGTATGCACGACAACGTTTTCAAAATGATTCGCATTTACACATATCTGAGAAAACAGCCAAAAACATTGTATTACATATGGCATGCCAGTAGTTGGCGCTGTCAGCTTGTTAGTAAACATTAGCTTAAGGAAAATGATGATTTTATGTAGTATGTGATGCGTCTCTGCTGTTGGTTGTAATATTGGTGAAGTAAATCCACACTTTGCTGTAGAAGCGTTAGCAAACTCTTGAGCAGCAACAACAGTACCATGTACTCCGCCATTGTTGTGTATGTTTGTTCGCACTTGCCTTTAAAATCAACACGTACTACACATGTCTACATACCTAACACGTACTATGCACGTGCATGATATCACCATTTTCAAAGATTCCCGTATTGGGGGTTTAGACGAAAAAGATAACGGTGCTGTTTTCAAAAACTTGCACTTTGAAACCTGTTTTCAAAAATATGTGTTTTCAGTCCCCAAAACGCCATTGTTGTTTAAACGAACAGTCAAAACACATAAAAAGTTTCAGTTTTTGGCTGAAAACATTGTCATGTAAACGGCCCTATTTGCTTATTCAATAGAGGTACCAACTCAGAGAGTATTCAATTTCGCACACAGCCTGATTCTAATGCAGGGCCTGTAGAATTTCTAATGCTTGCAAACACTGGTATTTCTTAGAGGAGATGCAAATTTAGTTTTTCTGTTGTTGACATGTTTTACATTGTTAGCTTTACTGGCATTTTTCTGCTATCGGCAATTTGCATTTGTGTTCCTTCATTGAAAAGGAAAAGGAAGTGTGTTTATTTTGTCATAGAAGTGTGAGTGATTCAGTTCTTTGAGAAGAGCATCTATGATCAGCATACATGGGCTGGACCTCAACAGGAAGCAATCAGTTCCACACCAGAAATTTGAACCCCTGCCGCTTTGTCATTCGAAAATGAGATGCAAATAAGGGCGCTTTGAGAATTCAGGACCAGGAGTCACAAAAGGCAGCGGACCGAGAAGGATGCCCTACAGACTAACAGATCTCTCTGCTGGGAGCAACAAGCTCAGTTAGAGGTGCCACACAAAGACACATTCCATTGACACATCACTGCCAGTCGAGCTTTCCGAGGCCCTGTGGTGCTCTGTGGGCTGGAGATGCTTAGGATTTACAGTGCGGTTCAGTCAGCTTGGGACAGCTCATTTCTCACTGTTAGTTTCTATGCTTGCCACCATATTGATGTGATAATAAGTCAGAGTTTGATTAAGCTGTTTGATTACAAGCATTCTAATGTTGTAGACATATTCTAGACATTTGTATAGTACCAGTCTGAATTTATATTATTCAAGTTTATAAAAGCCTTTGATCTAAAGTTGTCCCTATGTGTGAATTTTTTAAATTGTAATTTAAAAATATTACCAAATGTACACTGCAAAGGTGGCATAGAGGCACTTCTGAAGTGGCATTTAGGTGTCTTAACTTAGAGGTGGGATGAATGCATTAACACAGCAAATACAACTGTATGCTTTTATATAAGGGGCTGATGTGGGTCAAATTGCTGGTTTAATTTAGTCAGGCTTTTATGCAGCATTGCATCTTTACACAGAATTTTAAGCAGGCACAGAGCAGCCTTAACTCAGATCTTAAAAGATGCCTTGTTTTTTAAAATGGATAAGATGGACTGAATAGTCAAGGAAAAGCAGCCAACAAGAGTCAAAAAGCATCTCCAGATGCACCTCACGATGTTGGTTGAGAGAGGGAACAGTGTGCAGAGCTTTAATGTACACAAAGGTGGCGATTGTCAAAAACTACAAATATAAGAACACTTTTTTTAAATATCCATATTTACATTTGTGTTATTGTTATTGTTAAATTCTTGTTTTCCCATATATTGTATACATATTTCCAAATATGTCCTCTTAAAGTGGCAAAACCTGTCCATGGCTCTCATTTCTCACAGATATGGGTGGATATACCTGTACCCAACTGACATAAGTCAACATGAAGTCATAATTGACCTTATTTACTCTCTTAATACATGATGATTCATTGGTGTGTGTGCTGTTATAAAGACAAATAATGCTTGTTTTCAGAACCATTTATCAAATTATTGCTCTGACTCAGAAACAGCTTACCTTTTTGGCTGAGATGAATGGAGTCCTCTCATTTTTCAACAAAGTCAGGTCCTGACCTGCATTTTTGGTCATTGAATGTTTCAGTCTGAAATGGATAACAGTACAGATTACAAATGGGTTGCAAACCTCTTTTTCGAACATTTGTTTCGAAGTGTTTTCAAGTGGGACAGTGTGCACTCACTCAATGACACGTGGTATGATGTATTAACTGGCTGATCGGAGCAGAGCTAAAGTGGTCAGATCCGGAACTAGGACAGGCTGTATGGCTCCCGCTGACAGAAATGAAGACATCGAGTGGAGGTTTGCTCTGTGCAGACATGTTTATTTTGCACTGTTGTGAACTGTGAATCTCAGAGGAGCTTCAGGACAAGGCTGTTATCCGTCTCCATCACCATTGTTTAGAAAGCAGGACACTTTTCACTAGCTTTGATAAATAGCTCTGTTAACTACAGTGTACAGAGAACAAGAAACATGATTTAAAGGAATAGTATGTTGCTCTAAACCTGGGTGCACTTCAGTCTTCTGCAGAGCCTAAAATATGATATTTTGAAGAATGTTGGTATGTATGGTCAGAAATACAGTGGAAGTCACTGTGAACTGAAACTGGTTGGTTTCCAATATTCAAAGTATCTTCATGTTCCACAGAAGGAAGAACAACATACAAATTTGGAGTGACATGAGTAAATGATAATAGAACTGTCTTTTTTGTGTGAACTGTCCCTTTAAGGTATCAGCACGAACAGGATGTAAGGTTTAATATATAAGGGTTAGGGGTTTATTTGGTTAGCAAGCATCTCTTTTGAATTTGGTTTATGTGCACTGAAATGATTTTTCTTCTCGTATCTTCTTGTAACTACAATCTTCTAAAAACCACTGGGAATAGATCTGCCGGTATGACCATTCAAATCCACCTCCCTCCAATTTAGAGCTTTTGGAGAAAGATCTGGCCTACATGAGACCTGTAATTAAACTGAAATGCGACTCTCCCTGGAAAGTCTTTTCAGCGGGGGAGTGAGCAAGTTGCTCAAGTCGTAGTGTTTTTCCTCTCCTATTTGTCTCAGGAAACATGCCTTGAATGCGTTCAACAAGAACAAAACGCTAGACTGTATTTGTGTGTGTGAGACGAGTGTTTGTGTGCCTGTCAGAGCAGCATTCTACACTCATTTTCTCTCACTCTTTGTGTAACACGTGTCTGTGGGAGGACAGCTTCATACCTGCACAATAGACGAAATGTGCAAATAGTCACAGCTCACTAGAGCGTAACACTGTTTTTAGAGCTGCTCTCAGGTGCTAAATGGCCTTTGTTATTGAAGAACACAGGAAGACACTCTCTTATAGTCTCAATATGGCTGATCTATATCACAGCAATACACCCTTCTTGGATTACTAGGTTAAAAATACTCGCCATGATCTCAAATTTTGTCAGAGAGCATTTTCTTTCGAGGTTGCGTGATATTCTGGCTTCGGTTAATAATGGATTCTTTTTGTGGCCAGGTAAAGTGTTTTTTCTTCATAGCAAAGGATCATAGAAGGAAATTAATGTGAGGAATATGTGGTTTTATGTCCTTCCTTACTATATTAGCGAATCAAATCTGTGGCTCAGGTGACTTTGTAATTCATTTTACTGAAGGCGCTTTCATATGTGGCAGAGTAACCTTGACCTAGAAGGGTTCTCCAATTAAACTATCCAGTTCATGTATTTACATTTAATAACAATTCATAATTAATATAAAACGATATATTTCAGTATTACAGTTTGAAAGTTTGGGGTCTGTAAAAATTATTATTTTTTAAATATTTTTGAAAGTAGGGCATTGCACCAATGCATTTATTTGGGAAAAAGGTACAGTTCTAAATATAATGAAATAATAAAAAAAAAAATGTTACATTTCATACAATTTTAAATAACTGTTTTCTATTTTAATATATTTTAAAATTAGAATAATAATGTCAAGCAATTAATCGCGATTATTCACATCCAAAATACAAGTCCGTATTTACATAATGTGTGTGCACTGTGTATATTTATAAAAAACATATACACACATGCATGTATTAAAGAAAATTTTATATATTAATAACATTAATATTTATATATAATATAAATTATATACATCCAAATATACATGTATAAAATATATATATATATAATATATATATATATATATATATTTTATATATAATATATATATATATAATATATATAATATATATATATATATATATATATATATATATATATATATATATTATGTGCACACATATATTATGTAAACAGACATTTATTTTGGATGTGATTAATCATGATTAATCGTTTGACAGCCCTTATTTTAAAATGTAATTTATTCCTGTGATGGCAATGCTGAATTGTTCAGAAATTTTTTCAGATTCTTCAGAAATCATTTTTGAATTTTTTTTTTTGGTGCTCAAGAAACGTTTTTATTTTATCACCAATTTTTGTGGATACAAATTTTTTCTTTTTTTCTTTTCTTTTTTTGATGAAAAAAGCGGCATTTACTTTCACTAGAATGTGTCTGTCTTTACTGCCACTTTTGATCCATTTAATGCATCCTTGCCAAATTATAAAAAAGGAAGAAAATCTAATACTGACCCCAAACTTTTGAATCATACTGTATGGTAGCACCATGATACTTTGGTATTGACCCAGATGGAAAATAGAGCTTAAAGGGGTAATATGATGCGATTTCAAATTTTCCTTTCTCTTTGGAGTGTTACAAGCTCTTGGTGAATAAAGAAGATCTGTGAAGTTGCAAAGACTAAAGTCTCAAATCCAAAGAGATATTCTTTATAAAAGTTAAGACTCGTTGACGCCCCCCTGAAACGGCTCGTTCTAACACCCCCCCCACATATCTACGTCAGTATGTGGGAAGATTTGCATAACGCCACCCAGATGTTCACGCAAAGGAAGAAGGCGTACCTTTTATTCTCGTTATAGTATTGTTGTTGCCGCCGCCGCCATGTTGTATAGACGCTGTGTGTTTCACTGTGAAAGTGAAACTACTTTGTTTGGCCTTCCAAGAGAGGACAATATTTCCACTTCATCATGCCTGGGGCTGATCCATGCTGGTCTCTGAGGAAATACATCAACTTTGCACTGTGGATCACTGAATTGGCTTTCACCGTGGACAAAGCGGAGTCCAGCCCGGGGTCATCACATGTGGGTTGCTGCAAGCCCAAGGTACGCTCCTTCGTAGAATCCGCCTGCTGCACCGTTCTCAAGCAGCCCGCCTCAGCTCACTCTAGACCGTGGCTCACTCAAGGCCGCGCGGTGTGTGACGCTGTTTTCCTGTGAAATCGAAACTACTTTGTTTTTGCCTTCCAAAAGAAGACACGACTAGAAATCATGTTTATATCACGTTTATAATGGGTTTTATGTTTATGTCTCGTCGCTCCGGCATGACAAGGCATCACAATATGTTAAGAGGCGTAACATTTCCATCACACGCTTGAGGCATTTGGCCAATCACAGCACACCTCGCTTTTCAAAGTGACGAGCTTTGTAAAATTCGACGCGTTTCAGAAGGGCATTGAGGAGAAACAATAATGTACAGTATGTGGAAAATAATGTGTGTTTTTTAACCTTAAACCGCATAAACACATTTCATTACACCAAATACACAAAATAATGTTCTTTTTAGCAGCATCATATGACCCCTTTAAGCTGTGTTTTGAATTGATTGAGTTGATGAGTTTGCCATACAGCCACAACGTTCCAGAAATATGGCCAGCTGGTGGTTGGTGGTCCAAGATAGTCTACCAGCATGGACCCCCTAGAAACCAGCTACCAATGCACAAACCAACTACCACCTTGATATGGATTTTCCAACTGATGGACCATTACCAAAAACCATGTCCAAAATCCATAGTACCATGGTACTTTTTGGCTCTGTTCCTTTAACAGAATTCAACCTCACCTGTACATTTGTTTCTCTGGAAAGAGGTGGCCTGCTAATGTCCTCAAAAGCTTTCCGGCTTCTTTTGTTTTATTTCGAATGCAACGTCTACTAAAACAGTCTGATTATTGGCAGTGCGAGAGCTTTTCTATAAACGCCTTTGTTTATCTGCGGGGGCTGCCCACATTACCGCTACAGCCCACCTTAGTGAGAGCATATCTGGCAGACCGCCAAGCCCCACCCAGCAGACATTACCCACCTGTGCGAGCAAGGGGGGCGCAGCCTGTCAGTCAGGCCGCACGTCTTTGTTCATTCATGCCTTGAGGTTTTAAAACCATCAAAACTATGCGCTCTAAATTTGGAAAATACTGGATGAGGTACTGATTTGTGTCCATGGGGTTAGGCAGAGGGGTCTCTCTGGGACCCAGAACGCTCATTACAGCGAGGAGTCCATCACTGACAGCAGGTCACCATGGTAACGGCTGGTATGTGATTCCCACAACAATGCCAAACCTTCCCCCAGTCTCCCTCACCATTTTCCCCAATCAGCACACAAAATTCTCTCTCTCTCTCACTCTGTCCATCTCTCTCCTCGTGCTTTCTTACTATATTACATTATTATTGGCCAAGGACAAAATGAGGGTGTTTTTGACAGCTCGTAGAGTGGCGGTGGTGGTATGGCTGCATGCATTTGCATGTGAGCATTGCACGGAAGTGTTCGGTGCAGACTTACAGGGCAGTAATTGTGTGCGCTAGATTGTTCCGGTATAATTGTGCATTGATGGATGGCGCTGCTTTGGATTGAAGCCACGCCTGCCCTCATAAGGGTGCACTCTGGAGACGGTGTGTGTGTTGGGGGTTGGAAAAAGAAGGTAGGGTTTGATCTGCAACAGGATGGTCACTGGTTGGCCTGCTGCTCTTGCCCAGCATGTCCATCTTGTGGGGTTTCAAAAGCATTTGTGCAAAGGCACAATGGAAATGCCATGTTTTTTGGTCTTTGGAATTTCTCATGTAGCATGTATCAAATACCATGATATGCGAATGTACAAAATGCAATGGTATGCAAATGTTAATCAATTAGTATGATGATTTAAATATCATACTATTACCATTTAATACCATGATAGTAGCTGTGTCCGAGATCACATAATGGCATTTATTTGAAATAGAAATTCTTTAGAACATGGTAAATGTCGTTACTGTCACTTTTGCTCAATTTAAAGCATGCTTCTTAAATAAAAGTATTAATTTATTAAAAAGAAAAAGAAAAGAAAAAAAAACACCCTGAAGTTTTCAGCTACTGATGCCATTGCAGAAGAATTTATTCCTCAAGCTAACACATTGAATAACACAGGAGTATTTGCTTAAAAGTGATTAATATTTGACTGTTCATGTGATTTCAAAACTGCAGCTGTCATAAAACAACATGCTCTTTTTAAAAGTGCTTTTATATTAGGATTTGACTGGAGTCTTTTCTAATGTGATGAGCGTCCATGAATTTAAACATTTTTTCAGAAGTACTATTAATTTCTGTACAGCTTTTTAATATGGAAAGAATTACTGCATGCATCTTTAAATTCAAATCTTTCACAGATTTCCCCTTAAATCAGTGCGGTTAGTAATTACCAATGAAACAGACCCACCATTCATCCAGAGCTGCTTCATCCACTACTGCAAAAACTGTGTTAATGACTTCTCATTAATTATTCCCTTTACCATTGCATACACACATCACTTTCAGGGAACACAGCTAATGATGCAATTCACCCAGTATAGTTTAAGCTCAAGAAACTGAGAAGCCAACCCAAATATAAGCATTCTGATTATGAGTGAAAATGAATGTGAGTAACTCTAAATGTGAGTAAATCTGCCCCTCGTGAGCAAAAGCATCTGATGATTTATGCACTAAAACAGGCAGTTTTGATTGCGCCTGCAGGGTCGCAGCGCTGTTTGAGGTCAGAGGTCATGTAACGATACCATATGCTCCCAAGGGGCCATAATGCTGCGTTTGTAGAGGATGTACAGGAAGTGACATGTTGGCCCTCCAGTCCCATGCTGCTGTTGACTAGCCCCCTGGTGAGCTGACACCTGCTCGCTCACACACTTCCAGCCATTCTCTAGAGATTTCCAAGAAAATGAGGCTCTGCCTCACCCTGATCTGACATTATTATCCTCTGTTGCGATACAATGTGCTTTGCTCATTTGTATCTTGCTTTTTCAGCCTTGTATTGTTAATGCAGTTCCTTTAAATTCAGTCATGAACGAAGAGAAAGAGACTTTTGGGAAAATGAAAATCTCTCCATGTGTTTTAAATGCATCCAAGATTTGAGACTCTTGTGTTGTGTGGATTTAGGATGTGGATAGACGGCCCAATCTTGCCGAGAAGGGGTTATGTTAATATGATTAAAGCGGATTACAGTGTTCATCTGCAGATCAAAGGAGCCGAACCAATTAGCACCCCCACCTTTAACACTGCTGACGACCAAGTCAGAATACAGCCGGGAAAGCTAAGATGGGTGCATTTTATCTGACATACAAAGACGATTCAAAGAAAGACATTTCAAGGAACTCTTTCCAAAAGCCATAATCTCTCTCTCTCTCTGAATGTTTTCCATTCATTTGGTTTGTGTTGTCTCCAGATGAGAAGTGAAGAAGGGATAACAAAAACAGTTCTGAAAAATTGGCTGTCATAATCGTCTAGTGTGCAGTGACTGGGTGCTTCAACAAAGTTGCCCCCTGAATTGACATGAAAAGGTGTTGTGGAGTCGGCCCAGCATGCTGTCAGGACTGAATTAAGACATTCGAATCCTCCCGTCACCCTCTCCAGCTTTCACTCAGAGAATGGCAGCCAAACTGGAATCGCCTTTGTTCAGTCAGTGTAAGGAGCAGGCCACTCAAAGGATGCTGTAGGAACCCTGTGGCCCTAGCTGTGATTCTGTTATTGCTGTTAAAGTCATTGATTTAAACAAGCAAGCCTGTGTTCTTTCTAAACTGATGTAAGAGGAGAGAGGAAATTGTTTTACTCTGTTCTTGGTTATGATTTAAGTATAAACGTTTTATCAGGGGTTTCTCTTCAAATTCAGTTGGAGAGACAAAAATGAATGGAAATGAGACAATGGTTGACATTCATTCATTATAAGAAAATTCTAAATTGTTTCAGACTTCAGTATATTGTCAGATCTGAGTTTGAAAAATTGTTTAGATCTCTTCTAAAACTCTATAGGAGACACAATTGGGATACTCCATCCCAAAATGAAAATTTTGTCATTAATCACTTACCCCCATGTCGTTCCAAACCTGTAAAAGCTCCGTTTGTCCTCGGAACACAATTTAAGATATTTTGGATGAAAACCTGGAGGCCTGTGACTGTCCCATAGACTGCCAAGTAAATAACAGTGTCAAGGTCCATAAAAGGTATGAAAAGTCATCGTCAGAATACTCCATCTGCCATCAGACGTGCAATCTGGGTTATATGAAGCGACGGGAACACTTTTTGTAAGCGAAGAAAACAAAAATAACGACTTTATTCAATAATTCCAATAATTCTTTATTCAATTTCACAAGTGTACAATACGGGTTTGTTTTAGGGCTGTGTTTTTCACTACTCTCCCTACCATGCAAAATCTGCAGGAGGAGAAGGAGGGTGAACAGTTTGGTGGTTTGCCATTTTGCACTTTGTTGATTGATGTTTAACTATGTGCAGAAAGGTGGACTTAAGGGTTTAGAGTTGTGTCCGGATGAGCAACTTTTGTAAAACACTAGTTTGGACAGAGAGCATTTTGAAACCAAAAATGCAGTTCAAATATCTGGATATATCTCGATCAGAGTGGATTAGAGCCCAACTTATATGGGTTTATGGGGCCGATACCGATATTAGCGAGTAAAAAAAGGATATTCTTTGTGTATATCATAGTACAGTACCAGTCAAAAGTTTTTCTCAAACACCACCCTCTGTGCATCGGTAGCCCCCCGGGATCGGATTGTCGGCGCCGGACCGCAAATTTAACCACCCTTAACTCCCGAACCCTGGGGGCTATCAACCGCAGGGGTGGTCTCATTCGAAAGAGGGTTCATTTGAGAGGGTTCCTCGAGCTGAAGGGATCCCCCCAGTTTGGCGAGGAATCGCCACGCCATTACCGAGACATGGCTGTTCAAAAGTTTCAGTGGTTTTCCATAGACTCAAGCTTTAAAGCGTTTATTTTCGGGTCGACAGTAGCAAACAATGGAGAGCTCTGCTGGACAAACTAAGTAATTACACCATTTCAAGCATTTTATCTGCATTATATGTTCTGTAAAAAAAAAAAAATTATATTAGCGGCATATTCACTGATACAGATATATCAGCGACAGGCTCATATCAGCCGATAATATCAGCAAAAACAATATATTGGGTCGGGCTCTAGTGAGGATGTAGCCTCAGTGTTTCCCACTGTTCCTAGAGCCACACCAGCAGATGTGCAGATACAATTTTTCAACTCTTTTCAAATCAAACACACACCTTATTCATCTCATCAGCTCTTTAGTAGACACTCCAAGACCTCAAATGAAGTATATCAGATAATGTCAAGTATACGCTACACAATAAGCCCAGTTTTTCCTCACCAACATTTTCTGGAGATCGCAGAGAGAAGTGCTGATGCATTGTTGACGCCTGAGGAATAATTAGCAGGCTAAATTTCTGGATGTGGCTGGAATTCGGAGTCTTGCAGTGTGAAGGTGATGACCTTCAGCAATGAGAAAGCAGGATAAAATACATTTTGTAAACAAGAGATAGTTAAATATTGCGTATTTGTGTGATTTGTTATGTATAGGCAGCATAAGTGAAACCTAATGTTGCAGTTGGTGTGCCTCCAGAAACAGGGTCGGAAAAACACTTGTGTAAATCATCACAGAAATTTTAACTTTTAATGAAATTTTTATGATATTTCTTCCTATGGCCAGTCTGGAGATGAAGAAGACCAAGGGAATTCATTTTCAAAAGATGATATCGAGTCCAATCTTTGATCAGTCAAAGAGATGCACATCATCCACAGCATTATCTTTTTTTTTTTTTTTACACCAAATCTCCAAAAATAGCAGCTGGGCTGTAGGTTCTAATAGCTTGTTTGTGTGGAAATCAGAGCCGTGATCTCTGACTTTGACCTCATCAGATCATCATAAAAAGGCCACAGGAGAAGCCATCGCCGGTTCTGCTGTTTGGCTCTGTGAAATCCCGGGCCCTTTGTGCATGTAATTTGAATGAGTGTGATTCATAGGCAGCGGAGGATGTTTATGTGGCACTGGAGTGAGGCAGGAGCAAGGTTTTTTACTCTATCACCAGGTCTGTGTGTGTAAACAAGCAGGGACAAGTGTAGTCGGCACGGAGGCGCCGCGTCTATCTCGAACCCTCTGCAGGTCTGCATGAATAATAATCGCACCCTCTTAGCGTGATGGAGGAGACGTTAAGGGCCTGGGGGAAAAAGCTCTCCAGCTGTGAAAAGAGCCTTCTTGATTAAATATAGTAAAATTGTTTTGTTGGTGTTAATAGTATTGTTGTTGTTTTCCGCATTTCCTAGCTCGTCGTTGGTTTTTTTGGACGTGATTGCGTTTTCCTCACAGATTTGTGGTTATGGATGTGCCATTTGTTCTTTTGTCATTTCCTCTTGGAATTACAGAGAACAGACATCAATTTTCCAGCTAGCTGGTCTCTATAAACTTGAATAGCCTCTCCTCGTGGTTTAGTTTGGGATAGTGTGAGTAATTGGCACAAAGACAAACACGGCATAAGTTGCTCTTGCTCTGTGTTAGAGGGCTTGTAGTTTGCAGGCATTTTAATAGCTCTCCTCCCCACCAATCAGAAACAGCGACTCGTTGTGTCTTTTATACATTCATGAGAGTGGCGAGCCATGAAAGCAGATGCCACAACATCAAAAATAGGCTTGTAAAGGGTAATGAGGGGTTCACGGCCAGAGAACCCTTGTGTTTAGAGGGAAGGGCCTCGGTGAACACAAAATATTACCCAGCGTCAGCAGAGGTGCTCTTTTCCAGACACTCACGCAAACACAGCTGCGGGAGAACGGTCTGTGTGCCTTCCCCTCTTTTTTCAGTTTCTAAAGAGGCTGGCACAGCCCAGACTGGCAGCCACGCTGGGAGGGCTCTCTATTTGCCTGTGCAAACCGTCTTGCTTTCACTATGACTGCATGTTTACTTCACGCTACTGAAGATCTGCTCTTGTTGCATTGCGGGTCCATCTTGTTTGATTTAAAAAAAAAATGTTTACAAGAAATATGTGATACCATTACCATACAACCCACACTACTTTGGAAAGTCATGTTTTTTATATTCACTGATTGCAAAATGCATTGCTTTTGCACAGCATTAGTAGACTTCTGTATTGACTAGCACTTCTGTTTATTGCTTTCTTAATATTAATATCATAGTTTGATTTTTTTAATTAGCTTTTGTTTTATTTCGATTTCAGTTTGTAATGTGCCTTTGTCATTTTATTAGTTTTTCAAAAAATATTTAGAAACACATTTTTTTTGTTTTTCATTAATATTTATCTGTTTATTTTTAATTCATTTAAACTTAACAAAAGGTTTTTTAATGGGTGTTTAGTTTTAAGGACAACACACACTGGATACTGAATTCCAAAGCTACTTTTTTGTAATGACTCTATAAATATTCGATACACGTCCATGTATTACGAAAAATGAAGAGATTCATAAATGACACTTTGTTTTTTTTAATTAATTCCAAAAGTACAGTGCATTAACAATTTAATAATTTTAATACTTTTCTTACAATAACCCTTTTCAATAAGTTGTTTTTTTATTTTGGGCATAAAGTCAAAATGTGGAGGGGATAGAGCTGTCATGATATCTGCAATGAGGAAAAAAATGTAAATGCAAATATTTTTAGTATTATTTCTTTGGAAAATATTACTTAAAAATATAATATTATTAAATATACATTTTTTAAAAAACCTTTGTCATTGGTGTTATCAAGAATATCAAGTTTGTGCAATAAACCATTCAATGAAAAAAGGGAAATTATACATTAGAAAGGGCCCCCCGCAGACCCTTAGGAGGAATGCATTGGCCTTGCTCATTTTGATCAGGCGGCTTTAGATCTTAGCAGGATATGGATTTATTGAATGAGGCTCGATGCACCTATGAATTGATGGACAGTTTTGCTCTGCTGCTGGATTGCTCTGCACATGCAGAAGAGATGTGGCTATCAAGGTAATGTTTAAGGAATACAGAGAAATGGCAGGCTTCACAGTGTCTATCAAATGGCTCCCTCATACTCAAACATGTTCTGCTATCGCTTCATCTGCCTATTGAAAGGAAAAATAAGTGGAAGTGGGGGCTGAGATCCAGTACGTTGCATTTCATCTCTGTCTTTGCATTACTGGTTTGATTAAATAATGTTGCTGAAGGCACTTGAAAGTCCTTGCGCAGCACTTGTAGCCCATTCCAATAGAATATTATTAATTATTCATTCATATCCACCCTATATATGATGTATGGGGAATATGGTCCATAAAATTGTTCAAAAAAGATTCATCAAACTACTGTCATAATAGTTACAATCTACCGTTTGTGCAGAAAACATAACAATGTACAACGCACAGGCATCTCTAATGTCGTGGTAGATATGAAGGTCTATCTTGACTAGGCTGTGTCCTGTGCTTTTGTGCATGTCATGTTCTGAAGATAAGGACTGCTTTTGGATGGCATCTGGTGTCGAGAGCTTCAGCGTGTTCCTTCCCTGTGTTTATGAGAGAGGCACTGAGATGACAAGAGTAGAGAGAGGACAGAGAGATAGAATCCCTCATCTCAGGTCCCTTCAAAGGTAAATCCCCATCTCAGCGTGACAAACAAACAGAGCCTGCAGCCTGTTCTCTGTCAAGTAAGATTTGGACATTTTCTGTTTATACAACACTGGTAGGTCTAGATGCTTTGTTGTACAAACAAATACTACTGTAGATATGTCATTCTATCTAGATTCAATTTTTTACATTGTGACAGGCTTTTCCCCCAAAATCAGAGTATAGATGCACCATGTTTTTATCTACTGGTCAACTGGCTTACTTCCAATTTTTTTTGTTATCGATTACCAGTACATTTCACAAAGCAAAACTTTTATCAGTCACATGGCCATTTCTGTCAGCCGGCGTTTATATCCTTCTAAAGGCCTAGTTACATTTGCAAAATTAAACTCTAAGTGATACCTATTTAAATTAGAATTACACGGCTGTTCAGGGATAGCATGAACATTTTCCATTTTGAATGAAAACAATGAAACCATTGTTTTGCACAGAGAAGTTTTTTCATTCTCTCATATTAACCCAGCTTGGGTTTGGTTTAAAAACCCAGCCGCTTGTTTAGTCATGGTCTGCGGGTTTATCATGTGATTATAGCTCTGTTACAAAAAGAGATTTTTCTCACATTGCGGTTGGTCATTTCAGGACATTGTTTGGTCGTATTAATAGTAGAGTCATTAGATTGGTAGTCCTAGATGGTTTTTGCGGCACACCAGTAGGCCATCATTGTCAAGATGGATTTTGTTGGCCCACTCTGGATGGAGCAACAAACCAGATATACATTGTTCCAGAAACATCCCTAACCACTATAAACTGGTATGACTAGTTTTTTCCAGCAGGAACCATAGCACAATGATCAACAAAGTCTTTGAGGGCACGAAGCCGTCCCCTCCGTGCAGAACAAAGGCAAACAAAGGGGCCTGTACAATAGGGTAACAGAAGAGAATGGACTGCCGGACCTTGGTGAGAGAAGAAAAATGTCTTCCTTTGAAATCTCAGTGGAACGGCAGCAGGCCCAGCTTTTAGAACCAGAAGGATATCAGGAAGGTGGGGCATAGCATCCGCTGCAAATGAGCTATAACTAATTATGGCTGCTCTACTTGGATCAGTTTACCTTATCTTTTGCAAGTCGTGCTTAATTTTCGGACACGTATACCCCTTCTTTTGCAACTTCCAGGAAAAAGGGAGCTGCTACAGCTTAGGATAATGCTTGCCCATCAAAGAGAGTTTTACGAAATGACTAAACAAGAAATTCATGCACAGCAGTGTTGGGAGTCTGAGCCCACCTTGTCGAGCCCTAGAATTTTAATCAGTTGAGTTTAAGACACTTATTAATGTCTTTTTATATTATGATATGTTGTGACTCAATTTGATTTTATTTTGTATATTACACGTGATATGGATTCGTCTGTACTCTGAAAAATTTCTGCATCCAAATAGTCCAAGTCCGAGGTCCACCCAATGTCCGTGCCAAGTCCACGTTCATTTACAATTGCAGTCCAGTATCCCCAACTATGATGCACAGTGTTTTTGATTTGTTTCCCATGGCTCATTGAATTTTCTGTGAACTGCACAGTCGTGGTGCTGATGCTGATTGCGTCAATGCAGCATTCCAGCGTTTTTGTTATCTTTTAGCTATATCTTTGGAAGAATGCCACTTAATGAATTAAAATGAGTTTTACTAAAAAAATTTTTTGTTCGTAATATTTTTAAATGTATCTTAACTGCGTTAAGTCAATTGAGGCCTTTAGATTTTCAAGTCTCTCTGACCTTATGCGTAGTTAAAGGGCCAATACAGGCCAACACAGTCATTGATCTTTATTTTTAGCCCAACACAGGATTGACTTTTCTCTTTTGAGTGGAAGAAAATGCATTTGTATTTTCATCCAGTTACCCTGCATGTTTATGACTTTCCTGGAATGACTCTGCCATCTGAGATTAGATCAGAGCTTGTCTCTGTGATTTTATGAGGTGTTAGTTTTAGAATCGCTCTCTAATTTAAAAAGGTTTAACAGGATCTACTGCTCACTGGCTCTGGTATGAAGGAGTACACCTGCCAAACAGTGCTGAGCTTGTGTCAGCTTTGTGCATGTGTGTACGGGAGCAAGATGGCTGATTATTGGCAAATAGAAAAAAAGTTGGAATTAAAACTTTGGTGTGGTAAATTAATCACATACTCTACCCGTTAAAAGATGGGCTAGATTTTGAAAGCAGTCTATTATTCTTCATAAAGGTTGCATTTATTTGATCAAAATAGTTTAAACAATAATATTCTTACAATTTAAAATAACTATTTTTTTTTTTATTTTAATATATTTTAAAATGTGATTTAATGGCACAGCTGGAATTTTAAGGAGCCATTACTCCAGTCGTCAGTGTCACATGATCCTTCAGAAATCAATTCTAATATGCTGATTGTGAAATATTTTCATTTTTATTTTTTGAATAGATGCGCATTGTAAATGCGCAAAAGCACTAAAGCACAAAGACAACCCATAACAACGTCTTACATCCAGCCGATAGCTCTGTGTGACCCCACAGAAAAAGACAGAACTCTGACAGCAATATGAGTTGATTTCCTGGTTTTTGAAATCCAATGCTACCAGTGGTCGACTTTGCAAAGCTCTGCTGGAGTAATTGATTTTTCTGGTGTGCATGTTAGGGAGGAAAAAGGAAAAAACAATATTGTATTGCATTAAAAAAAATCTATATTATATCCTAATTACGACCACTTCATTTTCTTTACTATTAGGACAGAAAGATAATGTTTCTGTCCCTCCTGCAATTAATTCGCTCAGCTGCCTCAGGCCACGGAGATGAAGAGCATAGACACATGCTTCCTGTTAGCAAAGGGCTGCACATCACTTTCCCTGCGTGGGATATGTGCTTGTATGCTGCGCGTCCATTCTATCATCCCAGTGCCAAACAGAACAATGAAGGTTCACAGTGTATGAGCAAAAAACGTGTACTAACAGTGAACTCTGATACTATACTGCAAGACAAGACATCAAGCGGCATGTGATCTGTGGGAGGTGAAGTCTATGCAAATCGCCCATATGATTTCCTTATTCATTTCTAGTATAAATATACTAATAATTAAAAATAATAATAAATACTTTGTTTTCCTAACGAGGTGGCTGACGAATTATGAAACAAACAATCATAAGCGTCTCGATTATGCCCTTGAAATTGTAATTGCGATTTATTAATGACGATTATCACAATTTAACATTGAATGATGTTTAGACCATTGTGTGCTGCACCTGCCTGCCGTATTTTTATATGAAAATTCACAAGCTGAAAACCACTCTAATGGCTCTTTTCCCACTGCATGGCTACGGCACGGTACGGTTTCCGTGTTGGGGGTTTTCCACGTGGGTACAGTACCTGGTACCTTGTACTTTTTTTAGTACCATCTTCGTTGTGATCACAACGGTTCCAAGTTGCACCGTACCGTTCCAACAACGTGACAGTGTACCACTCTGCTGATCACTGATTGGCCAGAGATTGAATCGTCACTACCTGTCAGCACTGAACTGTGCGTGCAAAATCTACCGGAGGGCAACAGAACTGCGAGATTTTAATTCAGCCCAGCCAGCGAATGAATGAAATGTACCGGTTTTAAACAGTGCAACCTTTTTTAACAAACCAAAAAATGGCTGTTTCATTATCTGTTGAGGCAAGTACTTTTACGTTTCCTCTCGGTTAATAGCAGAGAATCCAGATCCAGCGAGAGCTTGAATTGGGCGACGCAGAATGAAAAAAGTGTTTTCACGAGTTGCGGCAGTAAGATGCGGGCGCAACAATAACGACATGGTGAATAAGCGCCGCCCACGCTAACATGGCACTAAACTGCCTTGGAAATGCAACTGAACCATGCCGATCCCCAGCCGGAACCACGAAGTGGACAGGGCCATACCTGAACAGCTTTTAGTGATTTCGTATAGTATTAAGCTTCAAATTCCAACTCTACATCGGATTGGTTTTCTTCTTTAAATTATACAAGAAAAAAGTTAAAAATATTATTGTTATTATAGTAAAAAAAACTTCAGATAACATGAATAAAGCAAAACAGCATCTTAAGCAGGCAGAATAACACGTGGACTTTTAAACGATTAATTATGCCGCTTTAAACCGATTACGAATTGTGGGCATCCCACTACTTGTAATCGCGAATTTAGACATTCGATTAATTGTGCGGCCTATTCCTATCATTGTTTCTAATTGCTAGGGTCTCCAACTCAGTGGGGTCGCTCACCTGTTCGACGTGAAGGCACCTAATTGTCCCAACTGCACATCTTAATATTATCATAGATTTCCTCTGGGTACTTCTGATGATAAATTATGAACATTGACGGACTGTTTTCAAACCTTGTGTGTGTTGTGTGATATATGAAAATACTTAACTACAATTAATTTCATGATTCGCAAAAGAATAAAAAAATTCTGGTTTTGATATGTGTTTTTTATTTATTTGGCATTATGAATTACATTAGAATTAATTAATTGCATTTGCTACTATAATTAAATAATTTTGACGTCAATTATGTTTGGCAATCTTTGTGAGTTTGATTACGTGGTTAAGAAACACCTGCTTCAAACAGGAACAGTTTATCTAAAAAGCTATCATTACCAAAGCTGGTTGACTACGCCAGGCTTATCTGTTGAAACCCAACTGTTCATTAATGTTGCCATCTGTAAAAAAATCCCAAAATTTCATTTTAAATTACAAATTTGGAAAGCCTTCTGATTGTGGACCTAGTAATTAGTGTATTTGGTAACAGATTACTGGTTTGATTGCTAAACATTTTATTTCAAATAGACCCATCCCAAACATACAATCTTTGGTTGAGTTGGAAGCATGACATGTTGGAATGAGCAGTGTTTTTAAAGTTTGTTTTTAACATTAAAATTACTGTGGAAAAAAATAAGTATGTTGATTCCGTCCTAACTGTTCTTTTGGAGTGCTTTCAAAACAGTGCGTCCCACAGAATTGCTTTCTTTGTGGTCCCGTAGTTGGTAGTAGGGGTCGCAACAAAACAAACATTCTTTTCCATTCAGTGTTGATAGTTTTGGCAATGGGACCTACTGAAAGTGCCCACAGCACCATTATTAAAAATCTACCTGTTTTTAGGTGAGAGATCACATGTAGGCATAAGGTCGGTAGAGTTCACCCCAATGCCCGCAGTGTTCCTGAAACTCCCAAGTATACTTCATATTCCACATTCCACCCCTTCAATACGCACAGTTGAGCGTGCAATGCCATTTAAAGTGTGCTTCATTGACTTGAGCAACAGATGGGATGTGTTCGGCATGTGTGCGAATATACTTTTCAACAAAGTTTTTGGCTGCATTTACACCACAGTCTTTTGGGCCTTGAAAACGCAAACCTTTGAAAATGGTTTTCAAAGTGCAAGTTTTTTTGAAAATGATACCTTTATCATTTCTGTGTAAACTACAAAAACGTGAATTTGTGAAAACGGTAATGTCATGCGCATGCTTATGTGTTCAACCGCTAGGTATGTGCGCAAGTGCGTAGTGTGTCTTTAACAAAGTGACATCGCCACTACTGGCCTGCATGAATAATAACAACATTTGTAGTTTTCGAGGATCCGTGTGAATGGGGATTGTTTTTAAAATGTTGTCAGTACATGAAATGCAAAGGGAAAGGGCGCATTTCTGTTTTTTTAGGAGCATTGTTCGGTCGTGTAAGACATTCTCTTAGTGCACTTTCGTGAAATGTGTTTTTAAATCAGTCGCAAACATGCTGTTTTGTTGTCTGCGTGCATTTCAGCGTGGACAAATCAGGCTGCCAGCAAACCATGCACTGAAACATGATGGTGGGCAAAAAACAAAACAAAAGCAAAAATACATTTGTATTAAAGGGGCCATCGGAATGCAAAATTCACTTTTATATGTTTGAACATAAATGTGTGTTGGCAGTGTTTTGTACACATAACACCAAGCCTATACTGAAAAAAAATCCACCCAGTGTTTTTTTTTTAATCACACCTATAAATAATATCCCCTTTTCTCAAATCAAGCCGTTCTCCACTTCTTGTCTGTGTGATGTCACACAGATCCAGGCCCCTCCCAGATTATGATTGACCGTGGCTTTTTACCTTAGACCCGCTCTGAGTGAGCTGTTGTTTCAAAGTTGTATCAGTTGGTAAGACAAGAATGGCTCGTAAGTTGTTTGAGGTGTGTTTTGTTTTTGATGTAATAATGAACATAGCAGTCATTTACTCCCGACATATGAGCCGCCGAAGATGCAGTGGATTACTTTTGTTTTTTGAAGGGAATGTGCCCCCCCCAATCTACCTAAATGTGTTCATGTTTCATGCGAATCATTCATGATCCAGCTTCACCCATCAGAAGAAGCGAGTTTAAGTTCTTTTTATCAATCTTTGCAAATCGCCTTTCCTAATAACGTGCTGGTTAGCACTTTCCATGGCTAAAGTCCTCATGAGAACAGCTCATCACCCCAGCGAAGAGAGGGGTGGGGTCATCAGAGCTCATTAGCCTTTAAAGAGGCATGCACTGAAATGCTTGCTGTTTGCAGAGATGTTTTTGACAGGGTAAAAAGGGTTGTTTTACACTACCATTGCGAAATTTTAATCACAAGTATATTATAGACTTCTCTCATTACGACCCTAAAAGAATCATATCACTTGTGTTAAAATGGGCATCTGATGACCCCTTTAAACCTTGGTGGTAGACGTATTGTCAAACATACAAAACTATTAAAAAGTTTAGGGACATATGTGTGTTTTTTTTTTTTTTTAATGCTTTTAAAGTGCACACTAGATCAAACATAAAAACAATAGTTGGGGAACTATTACTACATGTTGTTAAATAACTGTTTTTTTATTTTAATATATTTTAAAATAATTTCTTAATCAAATTTTTAGCAGCCACTTACCTCTTGCTAGAGAAACTGTTTTGAGACACAAGAGAAGAATACTGTTTGCTTAATGCGATATGATCCCCGTAGTGAGAGTAAGACTCCTCAAAGACAGATGTGGGAGTGGTCCGTGTGAGGACTCAGACAGCCCATCATCAGGTCACCCGCACTCCCTATTAACCCCCCTTCCATGTCTGGTAGGTCCTGCTCCAGCAGTCCCATCATTTATTGATAGAGTTTTGTCTATCCTGGTGTGTCATATTTAATGGTGTGCGGTCTTAATGTAAGTGAAGTGTCACATAATTGACCCCCTGTGAATTTAAACTGATATAATTACACGGGAGCCTCGGGATTTAACACATTCACGTATGCATCTCAAAAAGTGATTGAGGCATATTGTCATATTAGGCTACAAAGACACATGATCCGATTTGCTCTTGTCACATGATTAATTTCTTGCTGTTTTTTGACAGTATGTTCAAGGGCAGCGGTGCATAGTTGTCACAGTCTGCTTTGTGTCTTATTTGCTGCAGCACCCCTGGCAGAGAGTTAAAGGTGAAGCTTTGTGACTGTTTCTTTTTGTGTCCTCTTTTGACTGGTGTCCTTGTCTCTGTACTGCTTGATTCAAGAGCGAGCTGGCTGGCTTGTTGATGATTGAGGGAGATCGAGTTCCAATCAGTGTGGTTAATTACTGTGTCCAACAGAGGTGAGAGGTGTTCATGCAAGTGAGGCTTTTCTGCTGCTGGTAAATTACCTGTGTGCTCCAGGGGATTCGCTATCTGTTTAGAGACAGCTCGCCGTTAACTCCCAATATCATATTCATATCAGTTTTCATTCATTTGCTGCTGGAAGGCTTTTTTTCTGCTTTCACGTTTGGACTTTCCTGCCCTTCCCCCATCTGAGCGGCACTGTTTAGCTGCACCTTTGTGGGCTTCCATGTGGCATGTGACTGGCATACGGTCCTACTTTCAGATACATTAGAGATCGTTAACTGCCAGTAGTGAACTAGTTTGAAGATCCATCATCAGTGTGTTACTTTGAAAATGTATCATCTTAGCTTTAAACCTGTTTTCAAACCTAGTGAGTTGTTTACCTAGGTAGCGTTTTAGGCATCGTATCCCACGTTTCCAATGCCTAGAAACTTTAACCCAGGAACTAGGGACTTTGGCTGGGTGGTGGTACTCCGTGTGTTTTCCACCGCAGAAACCACGATCTAAATAAAGTTCCGGGTAAAAAATTGTCCCTCAGAAAGTCCCTGCTGCGAGGGGGGGGGGTGGGGGGGGGGGGGGGGGAAAAAAAAGGGGGGACGAGTAGTACTTTTTCAAAGGTCCGAAACTTTCGGGGGCGGGACTTGGGCGCTGAGCATGCTGATTGATTGAGTTCACGCAGCATTGTATTTCAACACGCATTTTATTCAGATATTTTTAAAATATTACTGTTCGTGGTGTCATGAATCTGGTAGTTTTAAGATTATTTCAGGCGAGAATGTAGTTGTTTAAAATAGGTGTGCGTCAGTGATATGCGGGAGTTTTAGGGTTAATATATACGAGCGCCGAGGTTTAAAATGTGGTTTCCGCGCCGATTTTTGGAGACGATTACACAAAACATAAAAATTTCCTTTTTGTGGGGGGTAAATCTAGCCTGGTCCTCTTTGGGTCTTTAGTCAGTTAATCTATTAATAGGTAAACATGAAAATAAAAAACGCAGGCAAATTCTGGTTGATACTAATAATTTCGTTTCATTGTAATGTTAGGCTATATAGACCTACATCATGTCCCTGACCTACATTTCTGTGCTGAGTAAGATTTTAAAATGAAAATACAGGAGGAAGTGGTATTTTTGATATCATATGTTGTCGTAGTGTACATATACAGTGAGGAAAATTGCAGTAGCCAAGGCGAGCTGACTGAGTTTATAAATTACCTTGCTGTTAGCAGAATCACCGGACATTGCGTGGTCCTGTGCCGCGGAGATCACAACTCCCCCGTCGAACTTGCAAACTCCTCCGAACGATCCGCGATGCCAACGCCCGAATTTGCACTATTTTGTAGTGAGAAACGCACGCATACCTACGTCACCGAGACTATTTGCCTAATCTTCACCAGTACTTTTGGCAAACCGTGCGTTGGAAACGCAGAAAGCATACGGGTCTGGGGTGAAAAAGTTTGGCTCAATTGATGACAATCTGTTCTTGGTTATTTCGGTGGCAACGCGTCAATCGATAGATTTCTCTCCAATGGCTTGTTGTATTCAGGCAGCATTCTGTTACGTTCTCTAGGAGCTAGTTTTGGTCCAAATCCGCAATCCAGGGTCAATCCAGTAAATCAATAAAGGAAAGAAAAAAAAATCCAATATGGTTGAAAGATAGAGAGGCACATGTAGCCTCTAAAGCAGTGGTTTCTCAAACAGGGCACACTGGGAGTCCTCCAGAAAACTTCCAAAGGAGCATAATTATAGGACATTATAATTCATTTGATCTTTAATAAAACTTAAAAAATAAATCAACAGTAGACTTTTGTTTCTACTCTAGATCTATTGGTGTATTTACTTTAAGAGACATATTAACTCACAATACTGGATCCTCTGAATCATACAATTAAATCAGGGTTCAAATTATAACAATTTTATTGTATTATTAACATATATGTTAATCAAAAACAGTGTAAATCAACAAAAACAAGAATAATTGTCATAATTTACAGTGTTTGAGTTTAAAACAAATGCCTACCTTCAGTAATGTTTACTGTGAACTTTAATTCAGAATTTTTCCTGGTCTTTAAATAGTATTCTTCAAAACATTAAGCACAAAAATGCAATTCACAACACATTTCATTGAATATTTTATTTCTCCAACCTTTTAGCTTTCGACTCTCCATCTAAATTTTTTTTAAAGATGTTACTGCTTGGTTTTTAGAACATTCAGAACATTCCGGTTTTTAGAACATATCAAAAATAATGCCCGCTTCAAGTTTTGCATAACCCAAAAAAAAAAAAAAAAGTACGTGTTTTGGATGTTCGAACGTTTCCGAATTAAAGTTTTCATAATGAAAGAAAACCTTCTTTTAGAGCATTGGAACATTTTAATATTGTGGTTGGATAAAAGATTACCTTTGAGTTTTAAAAGCTCTGCTCTAAAGGATATTTAGTTCTTTACTGAGAAGTATCTACAACACTAAATTAAACTTGGACTTGTAACTCAATCTTTGGGTGTGCTAGAGTGATTTTTGTGCTTATGTAAGAGTGTTGATGCTTAACATCAGGCCTACGTCTGTTGGAATCAATTGTAAGGCCTCTAACATTCGTGTACTGATACAGCATTTCAGTTTTGTGGTCACATCCCTAATTCCATCTGGCTGTAGGTATTTCCGCAATTTGTCCATTTTATGATTAATGATCCACTCATTTGCGAACATCCGCAGTGGACTATTACCTAACAGTCTATGTGGCAAATTGTAGAGTCGGATAGGAGTGCCATTTGGGACGGTGCCTAGATTGAGGTCTCCCTGAGCATTTCACTGTGAAGAGCACCATGTTTTGGCACAGTTTGCACTATTTGAACAGTCACTATAGAGTTGTCTTTGTAAGTGTTTTAAAGTCATGCACTTCTGATGCCGTCATTTAGTTCACAGGTCTGCCTATGTAGGCACTAGAACCGCATATTACTTTGAATTTGATTTATCCGAATAGATCTTGTTTTATATATCTGAGTTCTATACTTATATTCAGGTTGCTTTTCTAACCCTACCAATCACAATTAGGTTAGTAAGACATATTTTAAAGAAAGGTATAAGAATCAAAATTCAAATCCCCAGGCATTTTCCAAGTGGAATGACTGTTCTCTAGGGCTTGATGCACATGCATGGTACCAAGCCATCATGATAGCTAACCCTTGTTTGTTAAACCCGAAAATGTAAATTAATTCATTATTTACGCGTTCCAATCCAGAAGATTTTCTTCAATGGAGCATAAAAGAATTTTTGCTAAATGTCCCGCTTCTTATTTCTATACAGTGAAAGTAGACTGATATTTATAATGCTAAGCCCCTTAAAAGCTCAGAGAGTTGAGTCTATACATCTCAATCCTCAGACTGCTAAAGGAATAGCTCCTTTTGTGTTCCACAGGAGAAGGAAATCACAAAGGTTTTGGGAACAACGTGAGAGTAAGTAATGATGCCAGAATTTTAAGTTTTTTGGTAAACTATGCTTTCACCTGAAAGCAACAATTCACCCCATAAAATAATTTATTCACTGTCCTGTCATTTCAAACCTGTATGATATTCTTTTGTGGCGGAATGATGGCAGAGGAATTTTCATTTATGGGTGAAATAACCCTTAAATGTAAATATAATATATTAAGGAATATAAAAAGGAATGTTGTAAAGGAGCTTAATATACACTACAGTGCATATACAGCAGGGCAAGAAGGTGTTGGATTTTCGCAAGTCTATCAAAGTCAAAATTAATTTAGCTTAATATCCTATTAGTCTGGCTAGAAAAAATACGGTAGATACGGTAGGGACAGAATTGGCTTAAGCTGTTGTGCTCAGGATTTTTTTAAACCGGGGAAATGCTCCCTGGCAGGAGTTTGAAGGGTAGCTTGAGGTGTTTTTTGAGTGGTGAAAAATGTATGCTTTCGCCTCTGTTCGGGCCAACTGAGGCGTGTGCCAAACTAATAAAGCCGCATGGAGGCCTACCAATCATTTTGTACAGCCTACAAACCTTGGCTTCTGTTGAGGGAGGGCAAAGCACTATCGGAACCTCCATACTGTGGGGTAGGTCTCCGCTGTGCCAGGGGTCCCGAGTGGGGAAGCAGCTTTGTTCCTAATAGCCGCTGTGAAAAATGAAGTGGGCATCTGTGAAACACAAAAAAGGAAGTGAGTGTTGAAGACCAAAACCCGGAGACTGTATTCTTGTTCATTTCCTTTATTCTGTGGTGACGGTGACCTTTAAAAATGGCTCATCTTTTCCCCCCCACTATTATCACTATAGTCTATCCCTTCCCCGTTTTAGAGGAGTGATTTAAAAGACCTCTAAAGCCAAAAAATAAAAAAAACACACTTTTAAAGGGGTCAAAACCCCCCAAAAGGATATTGAAAAAACCCAACTCTGTCCGGGGTAAAACTTCAGTAAAATTTTCGTTAACTGGGAAAAATTTATAATATATAATTATATAACATTTTTTTCACATTTTGCATTTTTTTTTCTAAAATTTTTTCCAAAATTCTAATTTTGGTAATTCCCCCACACATTTTTTAGTTTATAAGTTATTAAAATTTTTAAAATTTATTCAAACTGGGTTTGAAAAAAGAAATACTGAAATTTTTTTTTTTTAATTGAATCAGCTGATCAAAGAAATTCAAAAAAGTACTATATATATGTTTTTTTTTTTAATGTTTTTTTTTTAAATAAAACAGAAATAACACTCTTTTTTTTTAAATTTTTAATTAATTAGCTAAAAATAGACTTTCAAGCTAAAAATATTTTTTTTTTTTTTTCTTTGCTTTTTGGGTAAAATGTCTGTTAATGGTTTTTATGTAAACATCCAATTGTCCTAAAGGACAAAAAACACTTTGTAATACAGTTTTAGCAGTTTGAGGTGCCCTTTAGAAAAAGTCAAAATTGTTGTTTTTTTTTTTTCTTCCTAAATTTTTTTATTTAGATTGATGTTTTGTTTTCTTTGCAGAATCTAAAGCTACCCCGAAGGGAAAAATTATTAGGCGGATTTAAGATGCGAGATCACAGGGAATCCAACCAGCACTCCCTTGACTTTTCCCCTACTCAAACCTGGCTCTCATAAGCCGATCACTGCTGGTCCTCACTGTGTTCACGGTGACAGATGGGGAGAAAGGAACTGGAAGATAAAGGCAAGCAGGAGAGAAGCAGACAAACTGGAGTTGGACAGAATGCAAGAAAAGAGGCTTTCCAGTCAGACTAATGACCTGGAAAGGAATGACAAAAACTGGATAGAGTCTAGGAGAGTAGAGGAAGCTGCGTGACATGTCCGGGACAATAAAACTGTACCTGTACTGGTATTTTCCAAAGTGCAACTGGTTTTTGCTCTAAGTCTATTTATTTAAGCTGTAGGTCAAACAGCCTCAGAAGCACGTCTACTCATAATATATTCAAAGGCCGCTGTGCATTTTCGCTATTGCGAATAAACTACGAAACAGAAGTTCTGGCGAAAGCATTCCTCAAACATGGTTTTTCCCAGATGTGATCCCACGATTAAAATAATGAAACTTGATAGTTTAACTTATTAATCTTCTTTCTGTGTGGTGTAATAAAATTAACCCGTTCTATTTTTCCGTCTATCAGAGACTTGCTTTGGTATTATTTCAATGTGAGCTCTTGCATTCTGAGGTTTTGTTTTGATTATATGTTTTATGTGCAATTCCCATATGTTTTTCTGGAAATTACTTGAGCTGGCATTAAGAAGAGGTGATATGGAGGGAAAGTGGTCCTTTCGTCGCTCTGCTGTTGAAAATGAAGGTTTGGTACAGTACCTGATTGGCACAGCTTGGTGCTTCTTGTGTGAGAGCCAACAGAGACCATGTGGCTTCCTTTGTGAAGAAACCAGTTACAGGAGGTCTGTTTGTTTTCTAAAGACATCTCTTCTACTTTGTCCCTGCCTGGATAGAAACACTGTGCAGTGCGTTTAGAGTAGAGCACATTTCTCATAATATAAGAGAATGTGATAACATTCTAAAATATTCTCTTTTAAGTATGTAGTAGATATAAAGTTCACTTAGAAAGATATAAAGTCCGCATTTTGCAAGCTATGAGTCACCGTTGAGATGTGGAGCCATATTATGTAATATAAAAAAAAGTTCTCTAATCATTGGTGATATGTAGTAATTTAAGTTAAAATATATGTATTTCTTTTAAAAGCACCCCAATAAAAATACAACGCTGGCTTTCCGGAGCTGAAGTATTTCTAATACAAATAATTAAGTAGGCAGGTGATCATAAAGAACTCTCCATAGCTATCTACCCATCTGCCTCTACCGTCTGACGGACACTTTTATAGGGTGACAAGGCAGGGCGTGCACAGACTTTTGAGGGGGCAGTGGCCCACGGAGGGTGGGTGCTTGTTATTACACAATTATCCAGTTGTGACAAATACACAATTAAAAGTGAAGACGGCACACTCTGCTATAATTGACGTTATTGTAGATGTTTTGATATGATTTTGATCAAGAGTGCCGACTCTCCCCTCACTACAGTTCGAGCCATGCCCCCTTCAGTGTCTCATCTTCCATGCCTGAAGGTAGTAGGGGGCGTATAGTGGCCCGGGCTTAAGTTGAAGGCCAGTGGGGAAGTTGACCCAGCCGCCTGCCATCTTGATGGGAAACTCTAAACTTTTACTGGTCAGTGACCATGGTTTTGGAAGCACCCATCATTTCGAAGACGGTGAAAAGGAGAAAACACATGGGGAAGGACGCCATCATGGCCTAGCCAGGGGTGAACAATAGTGTGTTGGGTGGGATTGTGCTACAGAAACCATCATATGTAACCTAAAACACTTTAAAAGGACAGATATTGTAGATATTTGGGGCTAAGACGTTTTCTCTGTTTGGATAAATGAACATGTTACAAGTATATCCATTGCACAATACTTTACTTTAGGTGTATATAATTTCTATCAGTGTTTATGATGTAGCAAGTCAGCAATACTGTTTATTTCATTACAACCATTAATAGAGGTGATAACTTTGGCTAGTAGCCTATGAATGGGTTGGATACGACTCTGTCCACGTGTATATGCTACTGGTTTTGATAGCCTTGCTAACGTTTCTGACAGATAAAATAAGTTTTTTTTTTTTTGTTTTTTTTCATTTGCATTTGCCCTCCCGTATGTGGTATTCCTGTGCAGCCAACACCCCCATGTCTGTGCGGCTCTTTTGATTCCTCTACAGTCAGTTTAACGTTTGGCACGTGTTGGCCAGATATTGCTAATGCAAACAATAAAAAACAAAAATATTCTTCTCCACCATGTAGGTGCACTAATGGCCAACAAAACTCTCCTGGCTACCACTCTTGGTGTTCTAACTATAGTTTTCACCCGCAAAACAAACAATTAAATATGAAATTTAAACACTCATTTGGTTGGTGTTTATGTTGAATAGACCACCTCAACAAATCATGGACCTGTCCTGTATAAAGGAAATTATTAAATTAGTTTTTTTAAATTCTAATTTCTTTCACATGGGTTTGACTTGAATCAGATTTAGTGGCCTGAGTCATTTTACACACTAGATGCTGCATTTACTCAAGATTCAACCAAACCCGGGGCAATCTGAAGCTGTGAACACTTTTTTTTTTTTATAAGCAAGCCATATGTTTTTAGTAACCTTGTGTCATAGATACATTAGATCATTTGAAAATGATAGGAATACTTTCCAATTAGAATAGGGACCTTAGCCCGATCACCTTTTCATTTCCCCTTCTCTTGAGGACACATGGTAATCAAAAAAGGAGCTCTAATCTTACCCCCACCTCTCCATAAACAAAAGGGTAAAAGGTATTTATACTTTTTTCAACCCCCCAAAATTTAATTAATATGTTACAGCATTTAAATCTAGATTATAGAATAATAAACAACTAATTTAGAACTATTATACTACTTTTTAACTATTATAGGCCACAGGGTCTTATGGCAAAAAGCCAGTCACATGATATCGTGACAGTATTGGATGGTAATACCATAGTACTTCTTTATATAGTGGGGGTTCCAAACACCTGAGAACCAATCTGGCGCTTTTTTCCCTCATTTAATATGTAAGTCCTGACGTTTTAGGATTTGAAACAATTTAAAAACCATTGCCAATATGATCTATGATATATTGTGCATCCTTACTACAGATAGATGTAAGCTGTTAGAGTAGCCCAGTGGTTTAGGTTACTATTATATATACCTCTATACTCTTAAAGATAGATACTAACGAGTTACTATGGTGGAATATTGTATAGTGATAAGTCACTGGATCGGTAATACCATGGTACTTTAGTATAGAGTAGAGCTCTAAACATTCTGGACCCTAATTTTTTTTTTTTTAGTCGTTTGAAAAACTATGATCGCTGTCTATATTGTGTGCATACTAAAAACTACAGATACTGTGAACTGTTCAGTAGCTCAGGGATTCAGATAATACTTAGATACTAAAATTTGACTTAAGCTCATTTAAATTCTAGAGCTTTGGTTTTATGTTAGCATATTTAGCATTTTTCTCATTTAAGCCTGGATATTACCAGTTCTATGGATAGAAATCCCAAGTTGTAGGTTTTTTTAAACTTTAGAAATTGAGATTAGAGTTATTTGGTTTTTTCTTTTTTTGTTTTATTGAAGACATTATTTAAGTGTTTTATATCAGCTTAACGTGCTGATATCATTAGAAAGGGGGACATATTGTACCTGAAAATCATTTTCAATATTCTAATTAAATTTCTCACTCAAGTTTTTAGACCTACACAGTGGTCTCAGACATTATAGTGGCCACTATACACCAGAGTTTACTTGGTTTCTGTTATAAACACAATTTATTTATTGAACTTGTCTTTGTTGAAAGCTATATAACGTTCCTCTGGGACTATGAAGTGCAAATGATGTTTGTGAACAGGAAAGTGTATATATCTTACAGGAATTAATCTAATCCAGATGTGTTTTATGCTGGAACACATTGTTGCCTCGCATCAGTCTTAAGGAAAAACTATTCGAGGGAAAGCTTAAACATTTGCCAGAGCGCAATTATCGTACATAGCAGTCAGCCAAGAAAAGCAGCTGTTGTAAAGCTCTCTGTGCTGTTTTATATTAAGTCAAATGCGAGTCAGTCAGCACAAAACATAAGTGTTTGGTTCCAGGAGGCCTCTTTTAGTGGACAGAGGGTTGACCACAATTACTACCACAGCCCCGATACTTCCCTATTTGACCAACACCCCCAAACTCCTCTTACAGGAGACTTTAAAAACCATGTGGGGATATTTGGAAATATGCATCCACTATGTGAGGCATTTTGTGGTAGCTAATAGACAATTCATGTATTTTAAGGGGGGGCCACAAATGCTAGCATTAATGCTTAAGAATGTTCAACAGTACGTTACATTCAAATGCACCATTATACCAGATAAGTTAGCCAGTTGTTAAGTCTGACAATGCGTGTCTTGTTTTTCTCCATGTCCAAACGCTCATATCAGGTTTCCAAAGCCAACAACAAACGTGTTGTAATTATACACTCACATTGTTGTAGTAGCCTACTGCCAAAAAAATCATAAACCTAACTTTTATCTCCACACTGAAATAGCAGTTTGCCAGACAGTGATTCATCCTTTCTGTGTCATTAATATTGGTGTCCTTGATAATGAGCCCGGGGAATGCTGTTTACTTTAAGGTGCGCTATAAAAATAGTGTTCATCAAATGGCTGATGAGATAGTATTCTCACTTGAAAGTGAGTAGAGGCTTGGACACAGAAGCAGTTTCGATACGGCATAGCATTCATTAAATTGATTATTCAGGTAGGCAAGCAAAAAACATGTAAAATTCAACTAAATTTCAACTAAACTTTCACTCTGCTCCGCAAGATTCTTTTTGTGAAATTGTCTCTTCTTCATGACTGTAGGTGTCCTCAAAGAACACTGTAGGGCAAATTCCAAACAATGTTTTTGCGCCCTTGAGGGGTCGCCACATGAAGGGTCGTTCCAAGTGAAAGTGAGCAACATAATTACCTCACAGTTTCCACCCACATGGTCGTTACTGAAGGTCATTCCAAACTGTTGTTTCAAAAACAGCTTTATGAGACGCAATTGCCTTGCTTCCTCAAAAGTCCCCATTTCAAGGGTTCTGCCTTTAGGAGTGAGTAGGGAATAGTTGGGTTGCATTAAGAATTGTGTTATTATATGACACATCTTGGAATGCTTCTACACACTAGACACTTCATCAGGGGTAGCCAACCCTCCTCCTGCAGGACTGTCTTCCAGCAGACTTGAATTTCAACCCTGCTCCAAAACACCTGCTTGTAATTTTCAAGTAACTGAATTGAAAAGTGGATTTGGATGGCACCACTGGACCCTTCTCTCTAAGATTCTCATTGGGGAATTCATGTACGTGTCACAGTGAAGTGTAGTTGCCCTTCAGAATTCTAAACTTTTGAATTTTTTTTTTTGATGATGAAGTGTCAATGTAAAAAACAATTATTTTTTGCAGCATTCTTAGAAAGCGAGTGACCTTCTGAAAGTTCTCTGAAATCCAATGTAGCAGTTTTGTAGTATTTACTTGCAGTATCAAATAAATTCTTAATCAAATGCAGTACACTCACTGGCAGTATGTGATTCCAACATAGCTTCAGTTTCGAGTTAAAGAGGGGAGAAGGGTGTCCTCAATAGCAGTGATCCCAGACATTAACCCTTGAGTTAAAATGGCAGAATGATGACTTTTGGTTCTTGTGCGGGCCCCAGTCATGCCATCTCTTTGTAGACTCGCCATAAACCAGTCTCAACTGCTTCCAGCTATATTAGCTTTCTGCCTCATCACTTGGTGCAGTATTTAAAAAAGCCTTAAAAAAGCTCATTATTCATTTCCCATCCAAGAAGTACAGATGATTCAAGTTATTTATCCACACAAAGTCCTGATGACTCTCGAGGCCAAGATTTGAATAATTTATGAGGACAAATGCAAAGTAATTGCGCTTAGTTTGACTTTTTGCATTAGACTTGTCAGTTCTAACCCTCGTTTCTTTTTGAGAGAGCAGCATAACAAGATATCAAATGAATGTCCTGATGTCCAAGGGCTCTGTTTGTAAAATGAAATGATTTATGATGCATTCGCTAAGTGTTATCCCTTTTACTGCAATGTTTGGTCATTTTTGGACACTAGTAATAAAGTTTTGACACTTGAATGGATGTGTTTGGCTCTCAGATGCGAGAATAAATGAAATATTAAGATGAAAAAATGTTGTATTATATGAAAATTCGAAATCAAAAGCCACGGCCCGTGTTTATTCACACAAATGTAATTAGAATTTTATTGCAATGATGCAAATACCTTCTGTTATTAAATCCCCCAACCCTAAGCTCACTTAATTTCAGTTCATCCGTATTGTATTATGATTAGAAATCCAGGGCTGATTTATCTTCTTTCTTCGTAGGATCAGCAGTGAAGAACTTCAGCCCATTCCGGTCTCCACGGAGCCATCGGATACGCTGGCAGTGCGAGGAGCGCCGACGCTGCTCAACTGCTCAGTCCACAGCGAGTCTCCTGCCAAGATCGAATGGAAGAAAGACGGCTCTTTCCTCAGCCTGGCCTCAGATGATCGCAGGCAGGTCTTGGCCGAGGGTCTCTGCTCATCAGCTCAGTGGTCCACTCGAAACACAATAAACCCGATGGAGGGGGTTACCAGTGCGTGGCCCACATAGACAACCTGGGCACAATCATAAGCCGTACAGCTAGACTCAGTGTTGCAGGTAAGCCACATCTGGTATGATACACACATCTCCGCAGCATTTTCACACAAACTGTGTAATATATGCACCATATATTGACCCATGTTGGGCAGTGGTTCTTAACTAGTTTTCAAGACCCATGTTGATATAAATGTAAGAATGACAGTGAGAGAGCACTGTTTGTCTGTCCTGTCTTTCATCCTTCAGCGTTATTGCCTGCAGAGGAGTTTCAATAAGTCAGTCAGGGTGTCTGCTGATGCAGCACCATTGTTGTAAATGTGTGAGAGCATGTATGTTTGGCAGTACAGCTGCTGCTATATTGGGCCTTTGAGTCGAAATGAAAGTGACCTTGTTTTCATTTGCAGGAGGCAAGCATCAGGGATTATGAGGTGTTTGAGTTGGGTCTTACCCTGAAAATTCCAATTTGCTGTTGGAGGGAAAAAGGAATGCAATTAAGTTACATCAACCCTTACAGTCTTGCAGAGTTTGACTGTGTAACCTCACTAAAATCTCTCTGAAGGAGTTTTGCTCTGAAAAGTCAGAGGCACAATGCTTTTTTGAGGTAGCTCAAGAGTCTTTCCCCTGTGGAAGTCTGTTTTTTGAGTGAACAAGCTCATTATGTCTTGAAAACTGGCTAAGTGCAGGGTGGAAACTTTCATTGGTCCTTTTTAGTGAGGTATTCTCAGCTGTGCAACAGATTGAACCAAAGTGTGTGGTTTTCTGACAGTCCGCACAGCTTAAATGGTGTTTCAACAAAAATCCCACTTCTGTTTTTTTGGATTTTCCCGTAGAGATGGAAATTCACAACTTATGTTGTGACCTATAATAACTCAAATGTTTTTCCTAGACAGTTTTCCTTAGAGAAAACAGACTGTATAGTTTTGCATGTGTAGTCTAGTCTAAAGCTGGGGTATTCAGCCCTATTTTAGGAACACGGGATACTAGAGGAGACATTGAGTAGTGATCAAATGTTTCATTGTATGATATTTCAATATTACATAGTTTACGATACTTACATTGCAAAGTGATTGATAATGTAGTTACTCATACTTTTTAGTATAGCTTAATAGATTTTTTTTGTAGGAGAAACAATGGAACATTAAGCTGAACTATAACTATAACGCTACCTTAAAAATGAACTTTATATTGTATTTTACATATTTTTAACAAAAAATAATGTTTGGAAATTGTGTGTGTATATATATATATATATATATATATATATATATATCTCTATATATATATATATATATATATATATATGTGTGTAAAGTTAAACATTTCTCAACACATTCATTCTAGAACAATTTATCTGTGCTATGCTATCAACATCCATTGTGTAACCCTATGCTCTTAGTTTTTAAAGGGATACTCCACCCCAAAATGGTTTTTTTTTTTTATTTATTTTTTTTTATTTTGTCGTTCCAAACCCAATAAAAGCTTTGTTAGTCTTCAGAACACAATTTAAGATATTTTGGATGAAAACCGGGAGGCTTGTGACTGTCCCATAGACTGCCAAGTAAATAACAGTGTCAAGGTCCATAAAAGTATGAAAGACATCGTCAGAATAGTCCATCTGCCATCAGTGGTTCAACCATAACGTTATGAAGCGACGACAATACTTTTTGTAGGCGAATAAAACAAAAATAGTGACTTTATTCAACAATTCGTCTCCTCTGTGTCTCTCCACATCACCGTAGCGACATTTTGGAGAATATGAACGTGAACGCAGGCACGTCTTTGTCAGCCGCGACAAAAGGATGCGCTGTTTTCTTTCAAATCAAAGTGTAAATATATGTAGAAAACATATCCTTATGGCATGTCAGACACAGAAGAGAGGAAGCTGCTTGCGTTCAGCTCATATTCTCCAAAATGACGCTACAGTGATGTGGAGAGAGACAGAGGAGACAAATTGTTGAATAAAAGTAATTTTTTTGTTTTTTCGCGTACAAAAAAGTATCTCGTCACTTCATAATGTTACAGTTTAACCAATGATGGCAGATGGACTATTCTGATTATGCTTTTCATACTTTTCTGGACTTTGACAGTGTATTTTACTTGGCAATGGGACAGTCACAAGCCTCCCGGTTTTCTTCCAAAATATCTTGAATTGTATTCTGAAGACTAACGAAGCATTTACGGGCAATGGCAATGGAGGTCTTTGAAAAAAAAAGTGACGTGACATACATCCAAGTATGGTGACCCATACTCAGAATTCGTGCTCTGCGTTTAACCCATCCAAAGTGCACACACAGACCAATGGACACACACACACACACCGTGAACACAAACCTGGAGCAGTGGGCAGCCACTTACAACCTTAGGGTTAGGAGTCAAACTCTCTAACCACTAGGCCACGACTCCCCGCAGTCTTCCCCTCAGCAGCTGTTGGATGTTTGCATAATGTGCGTTTGTAAAGACAAACATAAAATGTGTCTGCAATAATGCACTGGATATAACTTGTAATGCATTTTTTCTTTTCTTTGAAATGTTATTTTGATACCCAGATTTATTTGTATTGCCAGCACAAACCAATGCCTGTGGTGTTTTGTTCTGTTTTCAGGTGAGCTTATAAAAAGTCGCCTTTTTTCGCTTGCACTCCCACATTTTATTTTCTTAGAGACCATGAACCGTCTGCTGTGGCTGACAGGCGTGTAATAAAAAGGTTAATTGTTGCGTCTTTGCTGTGGGCTATTACAATGCCATTGCTTTGGGAACAGCTCTGCCGCCGCCACAACCTGTGAGACGTCAGAGCGACAGGCACTCAGACAAATGCGAGGAGTAATCAACATGATGGGATGGAAGAAAAACCGTGTCCCTCTTTCCATCAGTCACTTAGCTCTTTTTTTTGCTTAACCACACATAAAAACAAAGGCCCTTTTCTATCTCTTTGCAAACAGTGAGACAGTGGCCATCACGTCCGCATTCATTCAGAAGGGGATTAGCCACAGCCTTGGCTATTTGTATTCGTGGAGCGTCGACTCGAGATGGCAGGGCAGGGAGCAAGACGTGGGTAATGGGAATTGTCTAGCTCGTGCCGCCTCACAGCACGCTCCACACTTTGAACCCAAGTCCTTAAGGCAGACTAGAAGCCGGGTTGTTCAAGCTGCCAAAGAGAGCACCTGAAATGAAAGACCTTGTTTGTATGCTCCAGTGCTACTCCAGCTAAGATTCTCTGAATTTCTTCCTGTCTCTAAAAACGAGGCAAAATTTTGCTGTGTAGAATCACATTTTGGCGCTCTTTTATTGCAGTGATTTTGGCATGTTGGACCTGTTCCTGGATTACCTTTCTTGTTGGTCCTGGCTTGGGACAAGTCTGTAGTACCTGGAGAAAGCTATCGGTTGGCATTCTGATACTTTTCAATGGCAGTTACTCGGCTGGCACACTCCCCCCTGAAACATGCATGGAAATCTGCCATCTTTGGTAATGATCATGCCAGTATCTTTTGTTACTCCCTTCTGTCATTGTTTGAAAGAGATTAAAGTAGACACGCATAAACTACCGGTGCTCTCTTTTGTACATGTTGGAGGGAGATTTTCTCGATTTTCTTGACACTATTTTTCTCTCTTGCACAGTTTATCATATTTGACATTTCTCACTAAGACATTTCTGTGCACCATTTCATGGTTCCAGGCCAGCAAGCTTTTAGGGGCTGAAGTGGAAACTGATTTTTTTCTAACTTGGAACTGCCTTTTCTGTGGTGGAAATGCAGAGAGTGGTTTGAGAATTGGCACATGACCGGAACCACCACCAGAATCTGGTAAGTGAAACAAAAAAGGCCTCAGTGACACCACTCTTTTGCCATAAATATATCTGAAGTGGTTTAACCGACATTTGATTTGCAGAGTTCTGGTGCTTTGAATAATCAGGGCATGTTTTGTGCCATACAAACTGGTCCGGGGTCAGGATGTGACATAATCCAGAATCTTTCCTAACCCTGTCTGCATAGCCCTCATCCGCCCTTCTGCATCCCTATCTTCCTGTGACCTCTGCTTGAGTGGAGTTGTCCTGCTCCCAAGCTGTCTGCTGGTCTCTCAATCAATCAGTGTTTAATTTCACACTTCAGCCCTCTACATTCACCCAGCCCTGCTGGCTGCTGCCCAGCAATGAAATTCAAATGAAACACAAACAGCTATGAATTTCAAACACCGGTGACACTGGAAACATTCATATTTCAGATGTTTCATTTTGTACCCGTTCCGGTACAGTTCTAGCAGTTGTACTGTTTTGGACAGTTTTTGTTGTTGCTTATGCTCGGAAAAGACAGTGCGTCTTGTTTAGGAAAAGTTAGAACTGCATTCAAAGAGGCAAAAAATCAAACTCACAATGTCTGTATGCACACCGTGGCATGATGTGCTAAAATTCTAGGCTACGAAGAGGCATTGCCCTCTAGTGTTGTTTTTGGCGGCCTGTTTTAATTTTAGTCTTAGTCTAGTCTTTGTGTGATGCTGTCATTTTAGTTTTTATTAGTTTTAGTCACGTTCATACTCTTTTTAGTCTAGTCTAGTTTTAGTCGACGAAAACTGATGACATTTTAGTCTAGTTTTAGTCAATGAAAATGGTATGATAGTCTCTTTTTAGTAATGCAATTCTGTTTAACCCAGTCAATATAGTACAAGTACCTAGAAGTATAGACGAAACCAAAATTTGCTTTTAGCCAAACCCATTTCAAACAATATTATCTTATTATATTATTGTTACCTTATAGACTCAAGAATACATCCATTCCAGACACGGAAGACTCTCTGATTTGAATTTACAACATTTATTTTAACAATCAAACATGTTAGAAGTACACACACACATAAATTTAAATAAAATAAATAAAAACATCAATAATAAAAAAATAAATAAATAATAATAATCTGCTAATTTTTCTCCCAAAGACGAACCCCGGCTGGCTGGCCATCGGTCCCTTTCTCTGTGTCAAGGCTGATTTATACTCGACACGTCCACAATTTCGCTTGAGTGAGCGCGGAAAATATGACGTCATCGCGGTGTTGCTGGATGTTCGCTTTGAGTGCGCGCGAACTATTCGTCTGGCGGAGTGCACGGCATTTTTTGTAACTTTCCGCATAGCTCCACTTCCGAACATGCACGAGTTCAGGGTGATTCTAGCCGAACATGCACATCTGTGCCGGCGTTTGTGTGAAACATAACCAGTTTAATGTGAAGTTTAAACTCCTTCAGGTGCTTTTTGATGGAAAACGCTTTTTTTTTTTTTTTTTTTATGTTTGCATAGTTTGTCCAAGGCTTCTTATTTGAAGTACGTTTTATTTTTATTGTATAAAATAGAATAAGAATTCATTTAGATATTAATTATACACTATTTACTTAAAGTTGTCTTGTGTTTGATGCGTAATACAGCCAATAGTTTAAGATTGTTTTAAGTTTGTACATAAAGAAATGATTAATTCATCAACTCATTCATCACAAGACTTGTACTGGCAAATGACTTCTTCTCACCGGTGATTCCCTACGATTTTAGAGGACAATTACTCCTCGTCGCTCCCCTGTCGTTTTTAAAGGATAGTACAAGGGCGAACGCGACAAGTATAAAAGCCTCGTCCGTTTGGGAAGGAGCACTCGCAGTCAGCGGAGCCAGGCGAAAGTATAAATCCCGCTTAACTTTGTTTGTTGTCACCTTAATAATGCCGCGAGTGGGACTTGAGGAAATGATGTCGGTCGCATCTGCGCAGTGAGACAGGAAACAGAAACACTGCAAAATATTAATAATAACGACTAAACGTGACGACATACAGTTAAAACATTTCGTTTCGTCTCGTTTTGGCCAACGAAATTGAAGAGACATTTTAGCATAGTTTTAACTTTGTAAACCACATTTAGTCTCGTTTTTATTCGTCAACGATATTGCATTATACATTTAATTATAGTCATCGTCACATGACCAGCATTTATGTTGCGTCTCGTCTCGTTTCCGTCACATGATAAAGGTTCGTTGATGACGATATTTAGTCATCATTTTCGTTGACAAAAGGAACACTATTGCCCTCTTCACCGCTTTGTTTGCTCCTGTGTCAGCTTTCAGTTTGAACACTGAAATGAATTGCATCCTGAGATCATATCTACGACAATGAATGCTGTCTGAAATTCATTGTGTGCTCATTTGAGTTTGAAATGCTTTATCAGCGCTGTGTTAAAGAATATTGCTGCTCCCCAGATAGGAGCATGCCTCTACTGTTTCACTGATGCCTGTATTAGTACGTGTGTGTGCTTGTGTATTTATATATGTCATTTGGAGGGTATTTTTGTTAAATGAATGGATGTAGACAATAAGTATGGATCAAGTTCAGGGGCTTGGCTTTCTTTCCTATACTTAAGCAGGGGACACAGAAACCTCCCAAAGAGTAATATTTACACAACATCCACACTCAGGAAGAGAACACAGAACCGTTGTTTCGTGGTAAAGTTTGGCACATGATTCCAGTGACCTGAATTGTCATTCACTGTGAGCACTCAGGTCTGTCTTTGGATCGGCTCCGCTGCCTGCGCTTGTGGCTTTCAGCTGTGCGGCCTGTGCGGGGCATTTTTAGCTTGTGTACAGGCCAACAACATTTGTCCGTGTTGTCATATTCCACCTCCCATACATATTAAAGCAGAATCATGCAGAGAGCGTATAAGAGGGCGAGGATTGTAGAGAAATTAATTAGAAAACCATAGCACTCAATATGGTGGCTGTAGGAAAAGAATCAGCTTAAAGCTAGAGCAATAGCTAAAGGTAGACAAAACCAAATGTAGCTCTTTGGTGTGATTTGAGCTAGAGGCGGCAAAATTAATGTTGCTGTTGTTGTCAGGTTTGACATACTGTTCGAACATAACCTTAGCCAGTAGTTATCATAGGCACGGTTCTTGCCTGGTAAAACCATAGCAGCCTGGAGCCATTTTCAAAATGTCCCCAAAATCAGCTTACTTGCCTTGAAGGGATGACATGTTTGGCCTTGTTTCTTGCTTGTTCTGTACTTTTCCCAATTTGTTAATGTGTTGATCTTGGAATAAATCTATAATATTTAGCACAGGAGCCAGATCATATTGAGAAGTGGTGTTTGTGCATGGAGGAATTTGCTCTATTTTAAGGTCTGTTTTTGTTATCATCGAAATACCAATTTCAGTGCTAATGTGCTGACAGTTAGATGTCTGCTGTGCAGTAATGTGAGAGGATGGAAACGTCAGTGCAGCAAGAAGGCTAGTATACGGTGGCCAAGAAGTGCAAAACAAATCATGATTCCGAAAACAAAATAACAAATTACAAACACAAATGCAAATCTTAAAAAACTAAATAACAAATCAGAAAACACAACAACAATTTCCTGAAAACATTATAACAAGTCAGAAAACACAATGACAAATCCAAAAACAAAATAAGTCCGAAACTCAATGACAAATCAGACAAACCGGAAGAGGTAGATATAGTTTGAGAAAGTGAGGGAATGGATTACCCATTGCTGACTGGACAAGACATCTGTCAATCAAGGTGTGCAGGAAGAACAGTAAAGTAGCAGTAGAAAGTTCGGAGTTGGTCTTAAAGTAACAAAGTTTAAATGCATTGTATGAATTGCCCTTACTATGGAATAAAAAAAAATGCATGTACATTTACAACATTGTACTTTTATTACCTTTGAATCAGATCACAAAAAACTAGTTAAGGCTAATGGTAGGGGTTTTTCTAATATAGTGTCTATGGGGAGTGACAGTAAATTTGACATAGTTTTCTCTTCTGACTGCCGTTCAGTATCTCTCTATTTTTTTTTTTTTTTTATATATATTATTTTTGCTATTTGAGCCAATTGGAATGAAATAAAAGGCAGAGGTGTGTTAAATTGGGATTTTTGTGGGTTGTGGAGCAAAGAGAATTTAAAGGGGAGAATATAAATACAATATATTAAGAGTTGAACAGTATTTTTATTAGAAAAAAGTAAACGGGAATTGAGTTATATCAAACAGCATTATGGGTGCTTTCACACTAGCACTTTTGGTGCGCCCCCGGGTTCGACAGATGTCACAGTTAGGTTCATTTGGAAGATGAACGGTGTCTTCCGAACTTGTGTGTGCACCTGCAAACTGTACCCAAGTCTGCATATAATGGGTGGTCTCTGGGGTACTATTCATGTGAACTCCAGTACGGTTCACTGCTGATATGAAAGCAATTGTACCAAATCACGGAAGTGAACAGCTATTAATGACGTATTATTTGATTTAAAAAAAAAAATAATGTGTGTTTGTGTGTGTTTCACTCACTTTCCTGATGTGACTGATGCGCTGCAAGCAGAGAGCTGTATATCTCATTTCATTATCATTGTGTTTTCTGAACTGTTTTGTTTTCGGATTTGTCGATGTGTTTTCTGACTTGTTATAAAGTTTTTTGAATTGTTTATTTTGTTTTATGATTTGCATTTGTGTTTGTACTTTGTTTTCAGAATTGTTTTGCACTTCTTGGCCACCATACTAGTTGTTACCAAAGGCACTCTAAATGTAAGATTGTAGAAAGTATATAGTATTAAATATCTACTTAGAGAAATTGAATGACAATTCATAGCTGATAGTTCACTCAAAAATGAAAATTCTGTCATTAATTACCTCACCCTCATGTCATTATAAACACCATAAGACCTTTATTCTTCTTTGGAACATAAATTAAGATATTTTTGATGAAATTTGAAAGCTTTCTGATCCAACATAGACAGCAAACACAGCTACCATGTTCAAGACCCGGATAAAGTATTTTTTGTAGCTTCTTAACATATGGTTGAACTACTGATGTCACATGGACTCTATGCAGAGTCAGAAAACTCTCGGATTTCATTAAAAATATCTTAATTTTGTGTTCTGAAGATGTATGGGTGAGTAATTAATAACAGAATTTTCATTTTTTGGGTGAACTAACGCTTTCATTTCAAATAGAGTCGAGATTAATTTGCCTGCAAAACACTTTGCTTGGAGTGACTTTGATTTTTTATGAAAAGCTCAATGAATTCTTGTTATTATTATGTGTGCACTTGTTATATGTGTGCACTTTGGAGGGGTTAAAAGCGAGCACGAATTCCGAGTATGGGTCACCATACTTGACTGTATGTCACGTCACTTTCACTTTTCACTTTATTTCAGAGAAAATTATCAATTCAATGTCACATAAGGGAGACATCCAAAATGTGTACTTTTGGTGATCCTCCTGTCTAATTGGAATCAGTTGAAGCCAAAGGCAACCTGAGTACTCTGCATATCCCTAATATGGACAAATATAGTAATACAGGGGTGTGTTTCCTGAAAGCATAGTTAACCAACTATGGTCGCAAGTTTTTCATTACTGAACCAGTTTCTGTGTTTCCCAAAAGCATACATCCAACGAACATTTGCAAACTTGTGTGGGTGGTACTACAGCACTTATCCTGTGGTTGGAAGCATAGTTTCTTTTTAGTATGATATTTGACCTTGAATAGATGTTACTCTTGGCACAATAAGAAAGATTACATGCAGTAGGCTACTTTCTACATCAGCGGACACCAGACCTGCATCCAAGACACAATATATGCACGTGACCAGCAACCTTGAGGCTTTTATTTTGAAGTACGATACATTGGACAGATTGTCAAGTAGTGGTATTTACCTCAGATTGAGAGGACAGACAGCAGGAAATCTCCCTATGAATCATTCATCATCCCTGACAAACTGTTGCCCTCTTTTTCTATCCTTGATGCTTATATGTTTGTTTCCAAGTTGCGCTGATGTAACAGATACATTTAGAGACTCAGTGCTTTGCATTATTCATGATTTTAGATTAGCTCACTAAGAAAATCCTCAGAGAATCCATAACTTTATTGCGCTCTCCCATGTTTAGCGCTTTTACCTGTGGGATCCGTTTATCACTCTTCGTCACTTACCACTTAGCCAAGGCTTCTCATAGATAAGTCTGAATCTGAATCTGCATAACAAAGCAAATCTAGATGCTCTTGGTTTGTTTGTTTGTACTCCCACAACACATTGAGATTCATTGTGCAGTGTTGTGGAGAGTGAGATTGGATGGTAGACAGCACGTCTTTACTAGAGCAGGACTCTTTGGCTCTTTCAACTCTGCACTGAAGTGTCATTATGCCAAAAGCCTCTCATCTAAAAATTGGTGCTTACAAATCCTGATCGCTCCTCTCAAGCTTCAACCCCAGGGGAAATCTGCTCTTCAGTACAACTCTGATTGAGACGGACACAAGCAACATCGTGCGTGGCTGTCCTTCATCAGATTGACAGACCTTTGAACTGTATCCATTTGGATTTTCTTAAAGATCGATGCATTTGTTTGCATTTGTTTGAGTAGCAGTGACGGTCCTTGTGGCGTGGGCTGTGATTTATTTTGTCATCAACATAAAATGTTGATTTTCTTTCTTTTGTCTTTTTTTTTTTTTTTTTTTTTTTTGCAGTCTTTGCTGAGAAGAAATATTCAAGAAAGTTGCTAAATGAAGCATGCTTATGCTCTTTTGGACCCAGGGGGTCTGTATGACATTGTAAGAGGATTCACTGAAAATCATTGAAGAGGCATTTCTAAGTGGTTGCGAGGGCATTCTGGGTCATCGCTAGGATGTTAATAGAGAGTGGCTACTAGACTATAAAGTGCATTAGTGCCCGCCCACTTTTCAGCTGTGTTGAATTTTTTTACATTAACTTTTCCCATATGAACTTTAAAGATGTCTTTAGTAAAGATGTATACAGTGAATCATAAAATTTTAAATGTTTAATTGAAGCAAAAAATATTTGCAAATTGGACAAAAAGACAAGGGTATAAAACTATGCACTTAAAGGGTTAGTTTACCCAAAAATTAAAATTAGGCTGTGTTTTACTCACCCCCAAGGCATCCTAGGTGTATATGACTTTCTTCTTTCAGATGAATCCAGTAGGAGTTATATTAAAATTTGTCTTTGATCTTTCAAGCTCTATCGTTGCAGTCAGCGGGTGTTGCACTGCTTCAGTCCAAAAGACATGAAATAAAAAGCGCCCCTCTCCATTAAAAAAAAGTGTCTCACATGGCTCCAGGGGGTGAACAAAGGCCTCCTGTAGCGAATTGATGCTTTTTTTGTAAGAAAAAATATCCATATTCAAAATGTAATAATCACTTTAATCTAGATTGGACTCACTGTTGTAAAATGGAAGCAGTTCCACGTCTTTTGGACTGAAGCAATGCAACCCCCGCTGACTGCAACGATAGAGCTTGAAAGATCAAAGACAAACTTTTAATATAACTCTGACTGGAATTCATCTGAAAGAAGTCATGTACACCTAGGATGCCTCAGGGGTGAGTAAAACGCAGCCTAATTTTCATTTTCAACAGTAAGAGGAAAGAACTTCAATCCCATTAAGCATTGCCAATGACATTAATAAAAATGATAGAGAAATATAAAACTATTGATTTAAAGTTGTTGATTATATCTGTAGAAACAGTATAATTTAAGTCAATTCTAAAATATCTATAAATATCCAAATATGCAATTTTGCAGCTCGTAGCAAGACCGTTTATACTCCTCTGCAAGCTCTTTTGGTGCAATTTTCTCGATGCAGCTCTCTGATTGTTGAAATTGTCTGTACAGTGTCATAGGTAATGTATTTTTCACCACAAATTCAGCTTTTAAACGAGATTAATTTAAAATCAGTTGAAATAGTGTGAACAGATAGCTTCAACAAAGCATATACCATCGATTAACAACATTTGGAATTCACAGTAGGTCTTTAAAGGTTTATAAGTTATTAAAATGAATGGAGTTTTTACTTCAGGAACCCGACTGCTGCACTCTATTCTGGTGGGTTGCTAGGACATTGCTAGGATGTTCTAGGTCAGGGTCTTTCACTTATTGATGCCATGATGGACCCCTAATATGTGAATAAAAAAAAAAAAGCTTCTACTGTGTTAACACTGTATAACAATAATTGTGATTAATCTTATGATTTCTGACCAGTCCAAAAATATTAAAAATTTGACTTGACTTGAGTCTGTCGGTGTTAAGCTCCTGCTAAGCTCTCTCGTCAGAGCAGATCCAGGCACCACAGTCAACCCTTCAGCCCTAGAATGCCATCTGTCTGCAGCCAGCGATTCTCAGTTTGCGTCCATGCATAGCATATTTTCCCCTCTGACTGAATGGACTTGTATTTTTAAACCCCTCATTATTTTGAGTATTTGGCTTATATCATGTTTTACAGTTTCCAAATTCTCACTGTAGCGTTATTGATTTGTCTCTGCCATCAGTGAAGTCAAAACTATTTGAACCCGGGGTTGTTTATTCTCTTTAGCAGCCTTTAGCGGGAGGCTCATTTGTATTTGTGTCACCGCTTTGTCTCGATCCTGGCCGCAGTTTTAAAGTGTCACTCAAAACTAATAAAAGATGGGGAGGCAGTCGCTGTTGCCACGTTACAGGATTCTCCGTCTTTCTCTCGAGAGCAGCAGGGGAGTGAATGCTTGTAGAAGTAAAGCAGAGAGCCGATTCTCACTCTCTGAATGAAATAAATCCGGTTTCCGAGTTGTACGTGCCTGCTGGGGCCCGCTTGGAACAGCTCTTTGAACAACTACAGCAGAATGATGGGGAATAAGGGGGTTTTATAGTGCATAAGATTAAGGTCCTTGTTTCACGAGGCTGCCCTGAACCCTGTGCGCAAGGACTCTGGGGAACCTTGAGGAATTTCTCTGCCTACTAAGTAACTTCTGTCAGTATGTAGCGAGTGAAGTGTGTCCAGGATTAAGACAGTGAACCCAGCTCAAGAGCTGAGTGTGTTTAGCAGTGTAGGGAAAGCTACTTCAAAGCAACAAAGTTATACATAGTTTAAGTTAGTTAAAAGTAAAGTAATTTTAGTGCCACTAGGATTGCCAACTGCTAAAATAATGACTGTTTTCAAACAGGTTTCTTGAACACAAAGTCATTTGCCATTGGTGGCACAGATAGCTCCGCCCCAAATTCATAACGTTGGTTGAGACCGTGTTGCTATGTCTTGTGAAAAATAAGTCAGCTTAAATATATTAAATATGCACGCACTCGTAGTGTACTTCAAATCTTAAAAGTATATTATTAAAAAATGTACTTGCAGGCAATGTAATATCTATAATATCTAAAAGGGCGCTTAAGTGTATTTAATGAGAGTACACTTTAATGACTGTTTTTAGCACACTTTAGTACACTTTAAAATAATGTAAAATTACTTTTTTTACAATAGAATTACTTAGGTAATTACTAGAGATGTACTTAAGTTCCTATTTAAGTGAATCAAAAACACTATCAAAAATAATCTAATTGCTTTTAATATAAATCTAATCTATAACCCTTTTCGTTCGTCTGAAAACATTACATTCAGTTTTGCACTTAAGTATATTATTTTAAAGTATATTATGTCAGTTATTATGTTATTACTCTTTTTAAACGTATGCTACAGTTACTTGTTTTTCATAAGTGATGCCTTAAGCAATATATTTTTTTAAGTATTTTAACATCCAAAAAGGTACATACAAAACTGCTTTTGTTGCAAAAAAAAAAAAAAAAAAATAAAATAATAATAAGAAACATATGCATGAGATATATAAGATTAATAACACGCATAAGAAAATAGATTCATTGAATTTTAAATTTTAAGCCGACTTTAAATATATACAGATACATTTTACACAAATATAATTATAAAACTAAGAACGCAGACAAAAGCATAGTAATGAAAAGGATGTAAACTGCTGTGCAAGGACTTAAATCTATAAATCACGAAGGTTGATTGAAATTAACCATCAGAATGAACTGATTCACTAATGCTTTTAGAAGTTGCTTGTCACTGCAAAAAGCTATAATATTTTGAAAGCAGCTGAATTATTCTCACACTAATGAAGATGTTGAGGCGCAGTAGCAACAGCTAGATTACTTTTGGCCAGGTACTCCCCAGCAATGGTGTGTTCAGCTGAGACTGTACAGGAGATGTTGTGAGATGACATTCCTGGGTTTTCTCTGCTGGTTTGGCTTCACGGTCATGAAGTGCCGTGGTCTGAGGGGCCCCTGCAGCTGCAGCTCTGTTTGTGCCATGCAGCTTCACACCTCACAGGAGGAACCTGTTCAGACTGGTAAGATATGAAACAACAACACTTGAGGGGCATGTTTCAGACGTGTCAGCGGAGCCAACACCACTGGAGCTAGAGAGGGGCTTTATCACTAGCTAGTGTCAGTCACAGGCTGTCTGACACTCTGAAATGAACCATGCAGGCAGTCTTATGCATGTGGGCTCTCTGTGACACTAGAAGAATATTTTCATTTCAAACAACCCATAACCAAAAGTTTTTTTTTATCGCTGTTTCTTAAAGGGATAGTTCACAAAAAAGAAAAAACAAAAGAAAAATAGTATTTGTTCTGCAGAGCACAAATGAATATATTTAAATAAATAAATAATATATTTATATATTCAACCAAACAGCTTTGGTTATCATTGACTTCCATTTTATGGAGAAAAACAAACAAACAAACAATATCTTCTTTCTTGTACCACTGTAGAAAGAAAGTCATAAAAGATCTTATTAAGAGAGTTCTCAGTTATTGTTTACTTAAATATTACTTTTTTCTAAGATGTTTTTCTCCCTAAATTCCTTAGGATCAATAAATATAGAAACAAATTAGAACATTTTTGATGCATAAAAATATGCAGTGCTGATTCATTTGTAAAAGGACTATATGCATGAATTATATATTATTTAATTATATATATGTCATTATTTACATGATAAATGTAATTATAGTAAAATTATTAATTAAAATATAAATGTTATTTCGATTTTAAATGTACAGTTATTTGATCAAATAATCTTAATTAAACAAGTAAAATATGAATAAAAATAAGGTTAAATATTAATAAAATAACACATAAAGCACACATGTATAAATATATAAATAAATGTATTTTAATAAATATGTGCAATTCTGTATAAACCTTATCGTCTTGCCTCATCAATATTAATAAGGTGATGAACCCTAGTCATAAAATATTCATGTGGCTTGCTACAATTTTTTCTTCACATGGCAGATGAAACTCATAAATGAAATGATTATTCCTCCGACATATTTATGTTATTATGGTTACTTTACCCCTATGGCTCACCCGATAGAAATAAAGAGCATTTTTGGGCAATTTGGAGAAAGTTCATATTGAAATCTCTCACTTTAGATTCACAAACATTGGTATTATAAAACTGTAAAGGAAACATGATCAATTTATATATATATATATATATATATATATATAAGAAGCAGAAGTCTCCAATTATTCTCAATGTTATTTAGAGAGAAAAAAAAACAACAACTGAGATATTAAAGAGAGATCTCATTTGTGTTTTCTGTCCTAAGGGTATTCTCAATGTCAAACGTTTGTTTTTTGACTCATGAATTAAATGCAGATATATCATTATGCGTGTGATAATAGCATTCAGAATGAAGCTGTCTGTGGCTCTGTGTGATTTGCCCAAAGGGAAAAGGAAAGATCAGCTTTCACACTGCTCTTGGCTTTCATACTCGTCTAGCACCCTCAGTTTTGCAGGTGTCTGGACTAAAGAGGCTTATTATTCTTACTCCAAGTGAAGAAGAGAAAGGCGAGCTGGAGGGAGGCTCAGCTGCTGGCGATCACAGCACTGCGTCTGTCACCTCTGGCTGCACGTCTTGCCCTCCTTTCTCTCCACTGCCTGGGTGGATCTGTCTGGAGGAAGGGCAGTGCTGCCCACCACAAACCGCTCGTCGTCTGTGACGCCCAGCTTTTCTTCTCTTTTTTTCCTCCTGCTGACTGGGTTCTCAGCCTTGGCTCATTCACACTGCGTAGTCACCTCATATAAGTGTGATTGACCGAAGCTCACAATTACAACTGACAGATTGTAGTTCTTCATGCCAGTCTGCGGAGAGCCATAAGGAAAGACGCATCCAACAAGTCACGAGCTTAGAAGGACCCTGTACCCAGTGTGCTGATTTGGTGATTGGATGGCAATTAAAAAACTCAGGCCTGAAGAAAAAAAAAAGAAAATCTGTTTCTCCAACTTGTAATTTGGCCTGATTCTTAGCCACCGAGACACATCCCTGGCATGGTTGAAACACAGAGCAGATGTGACGTGTAATTCAGGGCATCATCAAGAACGTCAAAAACGCTTCAAAGTAGAAATGCTGTTTGACTCACTTCCAGATGTTAGGCTGTAGTGACATTAAAACAAAGCTGTTGCCAGCAGACTGCAGAATGTGTTTGTAGTGTGATAGATTGTGTGTGCAGGGCAGGGATCTGCTCATATCTGTGTCCATATGTGTGTGTTTGGGGGAAGATGTGCATGATATAACCAGTTCCATCTGCTTCCTGATCTCAGCACTCCTATAGGAGACATATTAAGAAGATCCATATAGCCTTATGATAGTAATGTACTTTGATCCTGTTTTTCTCAGAATAAATGTGTAAATGTATTCATTAATTCATTCGTTCGTTCATTTCATTTAATCAATCATTTGTTTGTTTGTTTGTTTATTTATTTAAATAATGCAACCAAATCAGAATACATTGAGGTTCATGACAAAAGAAATAATATTCTGCTTTAATGATTTTACGAAAACATATAGGGAAAAAATCACAGATTACATTGCTTATATCTTAACTGTTTACCCAAGACATCAATGAGATTTTTATTTTATTTATTTATTTTTATTTATTTTATTTTATTTTATTTATCAAGACACCAATGAGATAATAATGGGTACATTTATGCATTTTATTGTATGCATTTTTTTTTATTTCTTTCCTTAAATTATTTTTATTTGTTTATGAAGTTATTTATTACTAGTTTACTTTAATTTATTTGATATTTGTACAATTATTTATACAATTTAAATTTGTTTTTTAATAGGACACAATTAAATTGATATTAATATTAAATTGATTTATTTTAGTCAAAAAACTACATTGGGCTAATGATTAAAAAAAAATGCATTTTATGATTTCATGCATTAACAGAAAAGAAAAAATCTGAAATAAAATCTTTATATATATATATATATATATATATATATATATATATATATATATATATATATATATATATATATATATGCAAAATTCTGGGCATTCATGACTTTAAAAACTACAATATTTATAACTGTTTAATTTTCTCCGCTCACTCCATTGTCTGGTGTTGCAAACTCAGTTTTGAGACCCCTCTGAGTGTGGGCTGCTAACCAATACCACCCTCTTCTCTTCTCACATTCCAACTTCCTGTGCACTGTGAGCTTCCTGTCAAAAGCTGAGTATGGACAGACTGACACAGAGCAGATCTGCAGATGCTCCGGAGGCCTCAGAGAGTCAGAGATCCACACAGACAGAAAGAGCAGCGGGTCAGTGTTGCTTTTGTTTATCGTGGCATCTATCAGCAGCTGTCAGTGCTGAGCGCATTAATCAGGTTAGCTGGTGGGCCGTCTGCAGGGGTCTGACTGCATCAGGCAGGTGATGAGGGCCGGCTCTTTCCTCATTGGTTAAAGTGTGCAGGCAGACTTTGTGTGTACGTCGGGTCCTGAGAGGCTTTGATTAGTAGGTCTTTTGATTGGGAGGTCTTAAGTTTTGTTCTGCTGGCGCTACAGAGCGTGCTCAGTCCAGCCCTGTGGAGGTACGATTCCCCCCGTCTCTGATAAGAGGGGAGACACAAGGTCCTGACAACACATTTATCTGTGCTTTGTAATGCGATCGGCCTTTCCCTGCGGTGGTGCCGTCTCCCCTGGCAAACGACCTCTCGTGAAGGTCGGGTATAGCTGAGAATAAGGGGAACAGGTTGCTCAGAATAAAATATGGCACCTTAGTAGTGTTCAACCAAATGCAGTCAGTGTTGAGTTTCTGGCTCTTACGAAAAAAAGAAGAAGAAGAAGATAAAACATGATTAATAGTCTGACTTTTACTGCTTTTAGGGAATTTTATCAAGAGAAGAACCAGTCTACAAATGAAAAAAAAAAAACAGCAACAGAGTTTAAATGGATACAAATATTTGTTTATTTAATTTGATTTAATTTAATATTTAATTTAATTTAATTTATGAACTCAATAAAATAATGGTAATAAATTATCAACACAACCCCCATGTATTTTGAATGTGTTTGTGTATTTTTTTTATGTTTGCAAAAATGTATAAATCATTCTGTTTTTCAAGGCAACAATGAAATCTCTTGTACATCTCAGTTATTTCACCAAGACAGTATTAATATTTAAATTAGATATTAAAATTAAAATATTTGTATAAATTAAATTAAAATAAAATAAAAAATGAAATACAATACAATAAATGCAATAAAAAAAAACTAAAAAAAACTTCAAATAGTTCACAAATAAAAAGTGGTTCATGCAGGGGGGAAAATCCATCTTAATCAAACTCTGCTTTTTTAATACAACTTTATATGTAGAATAATAGATTTCTCTCTCTCTCTCTCTCTCTGCGCTCTCTCTCTCTATATATATATATAATATATATAATAGATATATTTATATATATAATATACAAATACAAGTGGGTTCAGGACTACAAAAATTCTTGAGTCAAATTCTGCTTTTTCAACGAAAACAATGAAATTCTTATCTGTTCTGTGTAAACTCTTTCTCTGAGAAAAAAGATTGGGATTCAGATTCTCTCACATTTCAGAGATCTCAATCATGTCTCAAACTGCAGATCTTTCAAAGATACCAAGGTCTGCAAACAAAAGTAATTTCAGTATGAACTCAAACATCTTTCATCACATTTTGGCAAAGACCCGAATTATTTGAGCTGCTTCATACATCAGCTTTATGTTCCTTACTGTGTGTAAACAATTTGTGTGTATTTTTATTTCTGCCTATAAATTTCTAAGAAACATCCGAGCCCCGCAAACATCTTTAAATCTTCTGAAAGAGCAACCACTGAGCAATTAAACCCTCTGAGAGGCACACAGAGTACCAGTTGCTTCATACTTGCTGCAGTACCCAATCAATAAATTAAAGGGTTCCACCACCAATAATTATTAGTTCGTTTCCCTGTCTGTGCAGTTTGGCATTCCAAGACTATGTCTCTCGGGGCATAAAGGACTGGTGTGCATTTTCGTTAGCTCATCTGTATGCAAATGCAAGATCAAACAAAGGCCCTTCCCCTTTACTAGAATGGGGTCAAACACACTATGATACCTCTTACTGTTACATTATAAATGAGTAAAAAACACAAGAAGAGGAAAGTCGTGAAAGCCAGAACAGTTTAAATCTAGAGCTTTTAAAAAAAATGTTTTGACAGTCTTATTTTATTATGCAATTCTCAAAAGGCACTTTGCAGAATGTTGAACATTATCAAAGTCTATCTTTCCCAGTTTTCATCATGATGGTCCCCGCTCGATCCCTGATGGCTCTGAGTCTCTCTGTCTGTGTCTGCGTCTGCTGTGGACAGGAGCGTGTTACACTGGCCATCTCAATGCTGCCTCTCTGCCATCTAGTCTCCATGACTAAAAAAATCATTTATTTCCAATTACATCCACAGCACTGTGAAATGAAATGTCATCCGTTTGGTGGTTATTGGGGCTTTCTGAAAAACTCTCGTGTTGCAGCTGATCACAGTCAAAATCAACCGGACATTTGACAAGATACCGGCGGATTTAATGCAAACCTGCCATGAAATTTCTTTTCATCGAGTGAGATCACCGGACCATGAACCCCGCTGTCCAGTTGACACTTAGGAGTGTCCAAAATGTTCTTTACAGGCTTTCTGTTTTAGCTTTTTTCTGCTCTTCTGGGTTGTATACAATCAGATTTTATACTGACGTTGTACACTACTGTGCTTTACACTTACAAATGTGTTTGCTACATTTTAGAATAGAATGGGTTATTTTTCTTTTTGTTGGTATGTAAATGGAGGCAGTTTACAGTAAGCGTCTGACCTTCACTATGAACCTGCTTGTCTCTCAGAGGTTTGGGGTTCAGTCAGGGAAGCTGATGTGACTGTACAGTATGCTTGTGATATCTCACATTGATTCGCAGTGCTAATGTAATACAAGAGTGGGAAGGGAAGGTTAATGTGTTCGACTTCTGATGAGGCGGCCTCATGGGGAAAGCGCCGCTCGTTCACTAATGTGTGTGACCGTCAGCAGACGGACGCTTCTGGGAACCCGGCGTTAAATATAACCTGCGGCCACATATCCTGTAGTTAGGAGAGGGTGTTAAGAGGAAAAAGATGAACCTGTGGCAAACCCACCATCATTTTAACAAATAAGTTACCAATGTTCTCACAATCGTTAATGAATAATGGTAGGGTGATTTTTCTTATGTAAATTGTGATTAAGATTTAAAGTGAAATAAAAAACACTTTACAAGATGTATTATTATTGGCTATCGTCTTTTCAAATGTTAAACCATTTTAACCCATAGGAAGCCCTCTGTGGTTCTTTTGATTCGGTTTTTTGTTGATAAGCGCTTTCATTACAAGTATGCAAAAGATTAGTTTTTAGTCTAAATGAATGTTTAAAGTGACCCAAAATTCAGAGTAAGATGTGGAGAAGGTTGGTGGTTGGTTGGAGCAGGATTTTACGGTTGAACCTGAGCGCGCTGAGATGCTGAAAGCACAGGCTGATGTGCGCTCACGTGGTACATAACATCACATTTCCCCACTTCACTCTGAACAAAAACATGTGCACAACATAAAAATCAACAGTACTAAGGACTAGGTGTATTCTTATTTTGTATTACACATGCAGGCCCTTGGTTACTCGTTGGTGCCATTATCGGTTTGAAAATTGTTAAACCATCTTGGACCAGCAGCAAAATAGCTATGATGGTCAAAAATCAGCTGTGATCTGTTTTGTGCCAATTCGTAAACTGACGTTAGTTAAAACTGGGAAAAAGGAGGTTACCAAACACAACGGTCACCCCTTTATGAACCATTTTCATGTGTGCATTGACATAGGAAGAGTTGCATTAATGACTCCTTAAAACATTTAGGCAAATGACTGTGTCATAGATCATCATAAAATGATGGACTGCCTAATGTTATCACTCTTTAACGTTATTAAAGTCATTATTAAGCCGATATATAGTGTCAGTGCTATTTACTACAATGTTTTCCACACTGAATGCCTGTATTTATAATTACATTGATGAGAGTACTACCCTGTGATCTTCGTTCAGTGGTCTTCAGGTATTTATCCACACCAGGGAGTCGGGTTTAGTTTTGGAACGCAGCTGTGTGGACTCCATTTAAATCATATAGAAGCAGATCTTGCAGGAACGCTATCGCAAATATTATCGTTGCTTGTAAGGACTCTGCAAATTTACAGGCTGGGAAGAGTTGACATGGGAATTTATCAGTGCTGAATCCTCCTGAAATGGGTCATGTTATGGCTGCCAGTTCTTTTCCTTTAGGTTCTTATTAGACAGCACATATTTACTGTATAGAACTCCGGGACCCAGATACATGGAGCTCAAACTAACTGTTCTAATTTGGACAGGAGCCATGTTAGGACTGCGGAACCCTTGGGTTAGATATGTCATGAGCGAAACCGGACAGGCCGGTTGTCAACTTCAATTCTCATCTTTGAGTGTAGAGATTTGAAGGATGGCAGGGCCGTTCCGGGAAAATGGTGCCATTTGTGCTAAAAATATCTGAATGATCTTTAAAGAGAGTCCATTTTTCTGGAACACCAGATCAAACTGGTGACAGAAGTGAACACATAAAATATACTGATAAAAACTGAAGTTCGCCTTTATAGGATGGCAGAACATCAGACCATTATATATATTGGGAACTGTAAAATATATAATTTGTTTTTTCCGCAACACATGGCCAACTTTTTTGTGTAATAAAATGTTTTCCTTGTCAGTGTTTTTTTTTTTTTTTTTCTATAAATGTTTATGGCCGTCAAAATAATTTGATGATAAAATATCTGAACATGACATATCAAAAGAAACATGTGTCTTGATTTCAAATAAAAACAACCACAAAAAGAATAAAAACAAACAAAAGTTTATTTAGCTATGAATTCTTTTTAGTAACACAAATAGGGGTGGTTTCATGGAAAAAAACAACAAAATGAAGAAAAGGAAAAAAAGCAGATTGAACCAATTTTTGCTCATAGCTGTCTAAAAAAAATGACAGCAACATCCTGTCAATGGTAGGGAAAGAGTTAAATTGTAATGATGATTATGGGAACAACAATTTCTTGAAATTCAGATTTACAAAAAATCTTGTATATTTTTTTATTTTATTATATATTTTTAATTATTTTATTTTTATTTTACTTTTGCTCATTCTTCTGCATTAAAGTTAGATCTAATTAATAACATGACTAATTTGTAAAGTTAATCTTTTCAGTGATATCAGTAGTATGTCAGGAGGACTCTCATTTCCGCACAAAGGGCATAAACGTTTCCTCATAATAATGTGTACATCTATGTTTATGGAGGTAAGGGCTATTTTTTCTCCCTCGCTGGGGTGGGGTCTTTGCTTGGGGTTGAAGCTACAGCCTTTTCTGTTAAAATGCTGCTCAAGCGCCATGCTGCTGTGAGGTTGGTCTCTTTGTTTTCTCTCCCAGACCTTCCCAAACCCCAGGATTATCTGCTCATATCCAGCTTTAACAGCATCGGTAAATTCGTGCCCTAGCTATACTTCGGCTTCCCTTACAGGCTCAAAACCCCCGCTGCAAAAATGGAGGGAGCTGTTTTGTCCTGTGGAGCCTGTAACATTTCTGGAAGCTTTTTAAAGAGCTGCCTGCCGCCTCTAAGACCCAATAAGAAGAGTATCCAGACTCAAATGAATCAGTGAATGAGCTTCTGCCCATGCTGGGTCGAAGAGACCTTATACCAACTCACAAATTCTTTTCTCGGGGTTTTGACAGAGGTAAATGGAAGTTGTGGCCTGCTTTCATGGTACACTGGGGGCCTTAGGGGCCCATGATTTGAGTAAGGTTGCTACTTTTTCTCTGTGCAGTGGCTTTTTTGCACCCCTTGCTATGACTCCCCAGTGTGTGGAAATCTGCTTTAGGTGGAAACTTCTCATCACCCAATCACCGGGATTGGTCTGTTTTTCAGGTTCCTCAGCACTAACCTGTAATGGTCATGTTAGAAGTTAGCAATTTGGTATGAAAGTTTATTTTCTGCAACAGAATAAAACTATTTTGGAAAAGCCAGTAATTGGCAAACTTCCTTATCTCTACGAGTTCAGATTTTTTTTTTCCTTGCAGTTGCAAATTTATATCTCCACAATTCTGTCTTCTTATATTTCAGAATTGCAAGTTTATAATTGTTCACAATTGTTCTGTTACTAAAAAACTCGCAAGAATTGTGAGTTTACGTTATCGCAGTTTGTACTTTTTACTATTTTTTACATCTCAAGCAGTTAATAACTTGTGATTGTTGAAAGCAACCTGGAATCTGAGGAAAACAATCCAAAGTGAGTTCATAACTTGTATTTGGCGTAGCCTATTATCCTCGGGGGGGGTGAAATTTTACATAATTGTCAGAATCAAGTAGTAATTAACCTGCAATCTGAGAAAAATCAAAATTGTAAATTATAACTACAAATTGTAGACTTACATCTAGCAATACTACCTTGCAATTATATATAAAACTCGAAACTATGAGAAAAAAAGTCAGAGTTGCAAATTTATTTAACTCCAAATTGTGAACTCACATCTCACAATTCTGACATTTTTCCTCCAAATTTCTGAGTTTACATCTCACAATTAAGATCTCAAGAATTGTGGAGATATAACCGCACCAATTCGAAGAAACAAGTCAAAATTGGAAGTATTACTAACAAGTGGGACTTTTTCATCTTTAAATTCTCAAAGTTTCACATCGTGGCAACAATAACTTTAAGATATAAATTCAAACCCTAATTTAAATTATGAGATATTAACCGTACAGTTCTGAGAAAAATAAAGAAGAATTGTGGGATAAAAAGTCCGCCAAATGACCTTTTATATTTTTATTCTCTCCGGCAGAAATAGGCTTCCATAATTTGATGACGTGGACTACAGGTGGGACAAACAGTGGCAGAGCTTGACAATCTGGACCATTGGAAACAGGACTGTCCTCTCCAATTGAAATCACCACAAGAGTCTGGCCAATAAACTCTAATGTAGTCTGTCGATCCAAATCTCCAGTTTGTACCATAGGTAATGAGATTGATGCCTGATCAGGCCACCAGAACGGGATTTGTGTGCGTGTGTGTGCGTGTGGTGTGCGTGTGTGTGTGCGTGTGCGGTAGACCACGCGTGTCCGTGAGCTGATATTGTGGAGGTCCAAAAGCTTATGGCACTCACTGGTTCTTACAGCATTTACACCAGTAAAATGGAATCATCAACAAATGTTGCTCGGAATTGCCTGTTTGAAAGGATCGCACAGAGGAAGAATATAACAAGCAGGAGTGGTACACACTGCCACCAAAACACATAGCCTGAACTGCAACTCCTCAAACTATGATTATTTACATTAATGGACCCCTGCTGAAAAGACCAGTTTAAACCAGCACGGGATCTCATGTTTTCCAGGATGATTTCCATGCTGGCGAGCTGGTTTGATGCCGGTCTGCTGGTAAATACATGCTTTTATTTGAAATTGTGAAATATTGTGCAGCTACCATTTCAGCAGCCATTACCCAATCTTCAGTAAAATACATGGTCCTTCAGGAATTTTTCTAGATTGTTTGATAAGTAGACATTTCTAAAATAAAAAGCATTATTTAAAATATAACCTATAACAATGTAAAAGTTCCTACTCTAACTTCTTTTGATCAATCTTTTTTACTGGACTCCTCAAACTTTCTGAATAGTTGTGTAATATATATATATATATATATATATATAAAACCACTTTCTTTGCATTATGGTATTAATCACCCCTCTCTAAGGGTTTACTTTTTCACAGAAAAAAGCATCCAGCTTGTATTGTCCCTTACTCTATGTATTGTAAAGCATGTTATAACTGTATGTCCTTCTAGCCATACAGAGAGGTATTATAAAACAATGTCTAGATTTTTTCTCTAAAGATTGAAGAGTACTAGTACTTTATGTGGACAGAAATACGCAGAATATTTTCCCTTAAGAGCATAAAAAGCTGTTCTTGCTTGTAAAAAACCTTGATTTTGTATATATATAGCTTTATAAGGGGATTAAAAGCCCACAGCATGCTCTGTGAAACCTTTCTGTCTGCTGTTATAAAGCAGAATTCTCGTGGAGGATGAATGAATGCTGCTGATTCTCTGTTCACTCACTGATAGCATCTCTCTCACTGCATGCTCTGTTTCACATTAAGAGAGAGGGAGAGCATGGCATGTGTAACGGATCAATGCCAGACAAAGGAAACCCCATCACTCCTCTCTCTCTTATAGTCTCTCTCAAAGACATTTTCATGTATGAGTCTTTATGTTTACCTACCAAAGGGATCCATAGATCTCTGTTTGCGACTTGTAGTGATGTGCTAATGCTAAACGAGAAGCTCTTTCCTTCTTTCGCTAGCAACACACACACATAAAAAGAAACATTTATTGTGCTAAATGCTGCTCTTTTATTGCCACAAGATTCTTAGTTATGTGTTGAAAGGTATCCAACCCGTCTCCTAAAAAGTCTTTGGAAAAAAAAAAAAATATATATATATATATATGTATAGCCATGCATGTGTGTGTGTGTACCTGTTTATATATATAAATATGTATGTGTGTGTGTATATATATATATATATACATATATAATTATTATTATTATTATTATATATATTAATAAAATATATATTCAGACACTCCACTAAAAGCTTGCTAGAGCTGCACGAGAAATCTCAGCCCATAATTTAGTCCTTGTAAAAATAAGCAGTAATTTAATTGCATTGAAATTAAATGTGCATTTGTATTCTACTCAAAAAGTACATATATATAGATATATATATATGTATATATATATATATATATAACTTTATTCTTTTTTGATTTACTAGCAATACTTCTCTAAATAAAAAAGAGCCCGCTTTTAAGTTAAAGAGGGTGTGCACTTTCTTGACTGTTCTAGAATCCGCGATGATGGTAGCACACACTTTTAAAAGAGACCTTAGGAAAATATCAAATAAATGGATATGCTACAAGTTTACCCTTATCATCATTATAACTGTGTATTTACAAATACAATTGCATGACTTAGGAGTTTTAATTAGTAAATTATAGCCTATCTAAATATGTGCTAAAATCTATTTCAGTGTGGTTCAAAAACTATAATTTAGCTCATTGCATTTTATAAATTTAAACATTAATATATTTCCATTTAATTGTAATTAGCATGCACTTTACCTTTCAAAAATATTTCATTTAGTTTGGCGCTTAAAATTTAGTTTTTTATTATTTTCACAATATGTACACTGTTAGGGTAAAAGTGGAGCTAAAGTGTACTTCTTTTGTAAAGGTTAAAGAGATTTGTGATTCTGTGATTTTTTACTTGCATATGATGCAGGGAAGCTTGAATACTGCAGAGCTTATGAGCAGCTTCTCTGTGTGGAATGAGGGAACTGTGATTAAGTGGAGTCAATTGTATTAGGCAAAGTGCTCACGCTTCGCTCGTCATAATGTGAAGTGATGAACTTACTGCTCCGATGAGCTTAACTACACTGCTTCAGTGCTAAAATCATGTGGAAGACTCGAGGAACTTAGCTCATTTAAATAAATATAAATACAGAACCCTCTTTATCCCCCCACCCCCCACCCGCACCCACACACAAAAAAAATCCTCCTGGTGTGTTTTTCAGTCCGTGACTTTTCCAGAATTTTTTCATCTGCCTCTGCAAGCCGATCACTTTCAGGCGTTATAATGATGTTTTATTTACTTTGCCCAGCATGAGATGACGGCTCTGGAAAAAGGAGCAAATTGGCATTAGATGTCTGAAATATGAAATGCATCTGTTTTTATACACTTACAGATCTCACATAACAAATTTTACCCAGTTATTAGTACACTATAATTTAAAAGTTTGGGGTCAGTCATTTTTTTAGTAATCATGCTGAAACTTTAGCTTGGTATCACAAGAATAAATTACATTTTAACATATATTAAAATAGAAAACAATTATTTTAAACTGAAATAATATTCCACAATATTACTGTTTTTACTGTATTTTTTTTTCTTTTCAAATGAATACAGCCTTTGGTTAGCATTATAGAATTCTTTCAAATATATTAACAAACTCTGCAGACCCCAGACCTTTTGTTTTGTTTTGTTTTGTTTTTTGTTTCAAGTCATCCACCAGTTAATCAAACCAAAAAGTAGATTCAAACTTTTTGAAAGTAAATAAATAAATAGTTTATTATTACAAGGAGTCTACATATGAAAATACATATGAAACATATACATTTTGCATATAAAAGGGATTTTAATACATTAAAATCCTATGCAGGGACTATATTGAGTAAAGTAAATTAACTGATGAATCAGAATAGTTTTGAATAAGATAGTGTGACCTGATTGATAAAAATAAAACAAACTTATCTTGTTTAATCTTGTATGACTTAGTAGCCTGTCAGCACTGCTTCCTGCTTACAGACGAGGTTCCTGGCAGGTTCTCCGCTTGTAGGACACCAGGGAACTCCAGTGTAAACACTTGTATGCCATGACTACTTTTCAGCACCATCAGTTTCATTTACAGAGATTTGAGAGCAAAATGTGCCCTTGGGTTTTAGAAGGTTTTTTTTTTAACCTCTAAAGAGTCGTTTATTGAACTCTGAATTAAAACTCTGAGCATGGAAGGAACCATTTAAAGTCAACATGAAATTAAAATAGACCGTATTTACTTTTTAATACACATGATCTTATTGTGCATGATTCCTCAGTGCAAGTAATTACAGTTGTCTTCAATTAATCAAAATTTAATAACTTCCTCCGCCTCCAAAGCACATAGATCACACAGACAGAGAAATTAAATGTTAGCCTACAGGCAAACAGCTTTAGGCATTGTTATTGGTATTTCAACATTTCAAAAGCCTTTCCAATATAACAAAGTGAGTGCCATTTCATATTCTCACTTTATCCATTTGCACAATAAGTACTTAACACTTTCTGTTTATGGAAAGTAGCGATTAATAAGAAGATGAAACTTCATTGCAAACCAAAATGTATTTTAATTATTCAGATTCTGAT